>NC_045431.1:106181987-106436987 GCF_902635505.1 Sarcophilus harrisii | reverse complement strand
CTCCCTCTTAGTTTTACAGTTATCTAGGACATTAACTAGGTTCATTCCTAGTTATGATTTTATTTGTACAATGAAACCTCTTTCAAATCTCACCATCAAGATTATATACCATAGTTTGCAGAAGTTCTTGAACTTCTATATTGTGTGTACCAAATCAGAATTTTTATTTATTTTTAATTATTTATTTTTATCAATAGTATTTTATTTTTCCAAATGCATATAATGATACTTTTCAGAATTCATTTAAATTGTTTTTAAATTTTAAAAAATTTAATTTTTAAAGCTTTTTATTTTCAAAATATATGCATAGTTTTCAACATATACTCTTGCAAAATCCTTCTAAAATTTTCTCTCTTCCTTTCCCCCATCCCTTCCCCATCCAGAAAGTAATCCAATAAATATTAAACATGGCAATTCTCTTATACATATTTCCACAATTATCATGCTTCCAAGAAAAATAAGACCAATAAGAAAAAAATGAGAAAGAAAACAAAAAGCAAGCAAAAAACAACAAAAAAAGTGAAAAAAACTGTATTATGATCCACACTTAGTCCCCACAGTCCTCTCTCTCTGGGTTCAGATAGTTTTCTTCATCCCAAGATCATTAGAACTGACTAAATCACTTTCCACATCTGTCAGAATTTATCATCATATAATCTTGCTGTTGCTGTGTACAGTGTTCTCCTAGTCATACTTACTTCACTTAGCAACAGTTCATGTAAAGTTTCTTCAGGCCTCTCTGAAATCATCCTGTTGACCTTTTCTTATAGAATATTTTCCATAACATCCATATACCATAACTTATTCAGCCACTTTCCAACTGATGGGCATCCACTCAGTTTCTAGTTCCTTGCCACAACAAAAAGGGCTGCTAAATACAATTTTGCACATGTAGGTTCATTTCCCTTTATTATGATCTCTTTGGGATACAGGTCAAATAGAGATATTGCTGGATCAAAGGGTATTTATTATGCACTGTTTGCTAGTCCTCTGGGCATAGTTCTATATTCCTCTCCAGAATGATTGGATCAGTTCACATCACCAACAATGCATCAATGTCCCAGTTTTTCCACATCCCCTCTAATATTCATCATTATCTTTTCCTATCATCTTAGCTAATCTGAGAAGTGTGTAGTGGTACCTAAGAGTTGTCTTAATTTGGATTTCTTTGATCAACAGTGATTTTGAGCACTTTTAAATATGACTAGAAATGGTTTTAATTTCTTCATCTGAAGATTGTCTGTTCATATCCTTTGACCATTTATCAGTTGGAAAATGGCTTGTATTCTTATAAATTTATGTCAATTCTCTACATGTTTTTGAAATGAGGACTTTTATCAGAGCCCTTGGATGTAAATTTTTTCCAGTTTATTGCTTCTCTTCTAATCTTGGCTGCATTGGTTTTTGTTTGTACAAAAAGCTTTAACTTAATGTAATCAAAATTATCTATTTTGTGTTCAATAATGTACCTCCACAAATTCTTTCCTTTTTCACGGATCTGAGAGGTAAACTGCCCTTTGTTCTTCCAATTTGCTTATAATATCTTTTTTTATGTCTAAATTGTGAATCCATTTTGACCATATCTTGGTAAAGGATGTTAGGTGTGGGTCAATGTTTGACTTCTGCCATACTAATTTCCAATTTTCCCAGCAATTTAGGTCAAATAGTGAGTTCTTATCACAAGAACTGGGGTTTTTGGTTTATCAAATGCTCGATAATTATTGTGACTTGTGAACCTAAGCTATTTTACTGTTTAACTACTCTATTTTTTCAGTCAGTACCAAACAGTTTTGGTGATTACTGCTTTATATTATAGTTTTAGGTCTGATACAATTAGGCCACCTTCATTAGCCAATATTGTAAGACATTTTTTTTGTAAAGACTTGTGTTCCAAATTCTTTTCTCCTTTCCTCTCTTACCTCCGCACTACCCAAAAGAGCAAGCAATCTGATATGGGCTAACTATGTGTAATCCTTTTAAACTTATTTCCATATTTGTCATGCTGCACAAGAAAAATTAGACCAAATGGCAAAAAAAAAAAAAGCCATTAGAAATAAAAAGCAAGGAAACAAAAAATTAAAATATTATGCTTTGATACAAATTCAGTCTCCAAAGTTTTCTCTCAGATTGGGGATGGCATTTTCTATTCCAAGTATTTTGGAATTGCCTTGGATCACAACATTGCTAAGAGTAAAATTCATCACAATTGATCATCATATAATCTTTTTGTTTCTGTGTCACAATATTCTCTTGCTTTTGCTCACTTCACTCAATATCACTTCATGTTAATCTTTCCAGGGTTTTCTTAAATCAGTCTGCTCATCATTCTTTGTAGATCGATAATATTCCATTATATTTATATTCTATAACTTGGTCATTCCTAAATTGATGGTCATATACTCAATTTCTGCAGAATTTCTATATGTGGTGTTAAGAGAACTACTTCTACTTTTAACAGTTCCCCCAAAGTATTTTACAGATAAACCATCAATGTACTGATCACAAGCAAATTAAAATATACATATATAATTACCAAATATTCAATTCAATATGCAAAACCAAAAACACCATAAATCTAAAAAAATCTGAAGAATAAAAATATTGTCAATTATAGAAGAAATCCATTCTCACTGGTGACTTCTTCCATCCATACACTTTTCTGGGTTACATTTCTTGGTGCATGAATATTTATTATGATTAATGGTTTTGTGTGTGTGTGTGTGTGTGTGTGTGTGTTCACATGTGCACAAAGCTAGATGATTAAACAAGATTTCCAGATGTCTGAGAAAATTTTTTCTGTGATAGTTTAATCATTTCTGGAAATGAAAAAAGATGTAGGAATAAAACAGTAACAAAATATATTCCAACCCTTGAAAAGAAAATGACATCTGTGTAGTTGATAATCTGGTATTTAGATAAAAAGCAAAAATTTATAAGTAATTTAGCTATTCCATTTATATTATTTAAGAATCTTGACAATTTATTCTCCTAAATGAATTCCATGAAGTAATGCCAGTTAAAACTATCAGAAACATGATTTATTTTTCTTTTTACACTCTTCACTGAATACATTGTATCCTAATTAGCCAATGTGAGTCAAAGTAAAACAGGGTCACTTCTTTCCTTAATAAGCTAAAAAGTAAACTGTCTCTGAAAAGCAAACTTATTTGCAATTTTGTAACACTTTATAATGAACAAATTGTATTTTGTTCAACCTTAAGTGAATATGTGAAGAATGTCTGACTTGATAATGGAGGGAACTCCCCATTTTGGAGTACTCCAAGAAATGTACTCCAAAGAATCTTCTTTGTGCCATATAATGTGAACCCCTCTCTATACATATTATAGATAATATGGTAATTTCAGATTATTTCATAAGAATTTACTTCTTGTTTCTTTGGATATGGTGTTGATTCTGAGATTTGGGGCTAATAGGCCAGGTTTTCATTGTGGACCACTTTGTTGACTTAATTCATTGAAGTATTTCAACAACTATCAGCACTTATAGAGCCAATACTTTTCTGCCTGCCTTTGAGACCTTGTTGTATTCAAAAAAGAAGCCACATGTGAATGTCTGGACATAATAGTAGTTCTGTCCATAGAGAGAACAGAGATTTGGCCCCAAATCTTGCTCATTATTTTTTCATTAAAATTACTTGTATCCTTGGGGGCATAAAGGAATAACAACAATGGGCAGAATTGATTTATCTTTTGATAAATATTTGTTTTAAATTTACAAGAGCATGAAGATTAATAAACATTCTTAGGGAACACAACAAATAAAACAATAAATAAAATAAGAATCTAAAGAAATATTTGTGGGACAATAAGACACTGCTTGCAGTAGTAAGAGCTAAAAACACTTACATGCTATTTAGCTTGTTGCATGTAACTGGAAGTGGTTTACCTCCAGATGGAGTTTCGGAATAGCTCAAATCTGAGGTTAGAATGAGAACGCTCCATGGGTTCTCTCTTCATGAATTTAGCTAACATTCTATTGGCAAAGAAGTGAAGATCAGATGGTTGTTATGTACATTTGAGGAACTTTTCATGACAACTGGAAACTGATCATCATTACTACACTTTACATAAAGGTCATCCTTAAGTTTCATGATGAATCCAGATCATTGCAAGGAAATTATATTGTTGAGTTGTTTTAGTCATGCCTGAGTCTCTGTGGTCTCATCTAATTTTTTTTTTTTTTTGACAGAGATCCTGACATGGTTTGCCATTTCTTTATGCCGTTCTTTTATAGATGAATGACTCAGGCAAATAGGGTTAAGTGACTTGTCCGATAGTTAGTAAATGTTTAAGGCTGGATTTGAATTCAGGTTCTCCTGCCTCCATGGCCAGTGTTCTACCCACTGAATCACTTACTTGGTCTTGAACTACCCAATCAATCAAGCAATAAATCATTGTTTAGGAAATTTAATCCTTTGCAAATTCCTATCAAAAATGACTTTGTGATCAAAATTGTACATTAGAAGCTCATTCTCCTGGACTGGCAGATGACAAATCCCTATATTGTAAGCAATGAAGTAAAACTATTCTTGAGAATTCATTTAATACAATAAATTGTTTTGGAACCAATGTGTTATCGAAAAACTGAAGTGTTGCCCACATTTACCTAGACATAAATCAACTTTTTAAAAATTCAAACTTTTCAATAATTAACTTTTTTAAAATAAATTTTTGTGACATCTTGTCTTTATATCACTTTCTTTTACCAATACTTCTACTACCTCTGTTGACAACATCTCTTCACAAAGAAGAGAAGAGATTCCTCAAAAATAAACAATTTAGCAACCAAATTCAACATTATATTCAATGTTACATACTCAGGGTTCCCAACTTCTTAAAGGAAAGGAGGGAGGAGGAAGTGCATTGTAATTGAGGGTCTGAGCTTGAATATTATAACTAACAACATTCAGTCACAATTTTTTGGTTATTGTTATTCTTTCCATTCAGATTGTTGTCATTATACATATTTGTTTTCTTCTTTTCATAATATCTTACAGACTGATTTTATTCCATTGCATTTATGTAGCATTGTTTGTTTAGTCATTCTCCAATCAATGGAAATTTTTTTCTTTTTAAACTATTTTCTGTCACTCCAAGAATGGTGCTATAAATAATTTGTGTATATGGTAACTCCTTTTTCATTTTTCCTCTTTTTATGGTATTTTACCTTTACAGTATTTACCTATCAACAAAATTTTTGGATCAAAGGGTGTGTATTATTTCAGTAATTTCTTTAGCTAAATTTCAAATTGTTTTCCAGAATGAACCAATTTTTAGCTCCACCAAAAGTATATTAGTAGGCCTATGTTTTTTGACTCCTCCAATATTTTGTTATTTTACTTGGTTTGAAGTGAAACATGACTTATTGTCAATTTGCCAAACAAATATGCCAATTTGTTTGGTGTGAAGTGAAACATCAGAATGATTTTAATTTCATTTCTTTATCAGTAGTAATTTGGAGCATTGTTTCATATATTTAGTAACACTTTATAATTATTGCCTTGAGAACTGTTTATTCATATTCTTTGACCATTTATTGACTAGAAAATTACTTTTGGTCTTAAAATTTCTATTGTGTGCCTACTTATGAATATTAGACACTTATTAGAAATATTTGAAAGAAAAAATTTGGACTAAGCAATATTTTTATTGAATTTTGCCACACAAAATGAACATCATATTTAAGTTATATAGAACTAAAAATATTCAAATTATTGAGGCCCTGTGGCACAGGATGCAGTATGGTACTACTGGGGTTTTATTAAAGTTGGTTTGAATAAACAAAAGGTTAGCTTATCTTGTAGTATTTTATTCAATTCCACCACCACTACAATTCTTTTATCTACTTGTTCAACAATATAAAGAACATTAAATATAAGAGAGACATTGCATGATAATGATATTTCCTGAAGCATTTCTATTTGAATTATGTAGAACAATAAAACAATGAAAAGTTGGTGATGATGGGGGCAGCTAGGTGGTGTAGTGAATAGAGCACCCACCAGCCTTGAAGTCAGGAGGACCTGAGATCAAATATGGTCACAGAAACTTAACACTTCCTGACTATGTGACCTTGGGCAAGTCACTTAAGCCCAATTGTCTCAGCAAAAAAAAAAAATGATGATTATGATGATGGTGATGATAAATTGTAGAACAGCATACTTAGGGAATCAGCAAAAGCTTCATATATAAAGTGGCACTTAAGTTGAACCTTGAAAGAAGTTTAAGATTTTGTATAAGATAGAAACAAGGAAAAAAAACATTTCAGTCATTTAGAATAGCTTGGACAAAGGCTTGGAGGTGGAAGAAGGAATGCCATTTTTTCAGAAACAAGTACATTCTTTGGCTAGAACAATTTGTGAAAGAAAATAATTTGAAATAAGTCCACAAAAGTAGAATAGCTACATCTTGAAGGATTATAAATACCATGCTCTGTACCAAAGTGATAAGAAATCATTGAACATTCTTGAGGAATATTGTGGTCTTATTCCGTGTTCATGTATTGTAACTTTAAGATTAGTTCACTTTCTTCTCTGTGAAATTCTCTTAAAAGTTATGGGACTAACATAATCTTACTGATAAAGTGTTCCTATATAATAATGAAAAATGACCATAAAATTCAATCTTTGATATTTCAAATGAGTTAGATAATCTTAGATGTTTGCCTTATATAATAAATGAAATGAATAATAAACATAAGGAAATGATACACATACAAGATATCTGATTTTGTCTGGTTGTTTATCCAACAAAAGAAAAGCTCCAGTTTTAAGGATGGTTTTCAGTAGATCATATTCCTTTCACATTTTTAGCTCTATACTTATCAACAGCATTATGATTATTGCAAAAAGCTTGATTTCAGCTGTCTTTGTGAATAGACCAAATTTCAGACATTATTTGCTTTGGAGGAAATAACTCTTTGTTCCTCCATGAAATCTAGATTGATGCCTTATCTTGGCACAGAAGAAATCTGGATTCTTAAAAAATATAATAGTCTAGTGATGTCAAACTATTTAATTAATAAATAGAAAACTTAATAATTAGAAAGGTAGAAGAATAGACTACTTAATCATGATCAATTTTGATCTAACAATCATATATTAAATACCTGTCAGACGGTAAACTCTGGAAATATGGAAACAAAATGAAAAACAGTGCCTGCCCTTATAAAGTTTACATTGCAAACTCTATACAGATACAACATGCGATATGGTCTTCCTATTGTCATTCTTCTAAAGCTATCCATATTTATAAAAAATGTGCATAAATGCCCACAAGTAAATTGACTTTGTTGATTAATTAAATAAGCAATAGTGTTAGTTCAATCCTTCAACAAGCTATCTATAAAAATGGGGTCATTGTAGTAGAGAAAACTGAGGGTCCACTTTTTCCCCAGGAGGTCCTAGAATACTGGAACCATTAGGGGAATTTTGACATACCAGCTATATGAAATGTTCCACTGCTGCTGCTGTAACACGTTGATAGTGATTAGTAGAATGAGAACCTAAGAGCAAGTATTATAGTAATTATCTAACATCTTATTTCTTTCCTAGGAAATTTTACCTAAAATTCTTAAGAACTCATTTTCCACCTTGCCCTAAATGGTGATGAGAGACAAGAAATAGCACTGATGTAAAAAGAAAACTAAAACCTGTGACAGAATATAATTTGATTTAAAGCTTTTTTGCTAATCCTGGAGGAAGGCAGATGCAAATAGAAATGATGGGTATGGCAACATAATGAAATAGTACAAAACTCTTTTAAAAGGCAAGGACAATGTGAAGACAATGTCAGGGGATGAGATAATAAAAGAAAAAAAAAACAGAATCCAATCAAGCTTTAAAAAATCCTAATTGCAGTTCTGTAAAAATGTGGTAATTTATTTTTAAAATGAGAATTTGGAAAAGAATTAATGTTTAGTAGGATTTGGGGAAGGTAATTCTTAAACATAATAATTTAAATAAATGAGAATAAATGAGTCTGTAATACATACTATCAAGGATTACTTTTTGATTTATGACTAGACATGAATATACTTTTCTTCAAAGGACAAATTTTGGTGTAAGGGGGAAAATAATCTAAATAGGCTTTAGAGTATTTGTATCTAACTATATAGAATTTCTTCTAAGTAAATAATGAATAGCTGCAATAAAAGTTAAGTACCTTGAAATACTAGCATGCCAGTATAGAATGAGAACTCCTGGAGGACAAGGCCTTTATCATTTTTGCCTTTTTGAACTCAGCACTTAACACATGCTTTGTAGGGTAGGCATTTACTAAGTGTTCATTACATTGAATTTAAATAAACAATAGAACTAGAACATACATAATGGACAGGTAAGAGTTAAAGAGAATAAGAAAAGATTGACAAATGACGGGAATAGGATATGATGGGACAGTTGATTAGATAGAACACTGGGCCTGGAGTCAAAAGACTAGAGTTTAAATCTGTCCTCAGGCACTTATTAGCTTGTAATCTTAGACAAGTCATTTAAACCTTGTCTAAAATTAGAGAAGGAAGTGGCAAATCACTCCAGTATTTTTATCAAGAAAGCCCCATGGATAGTTGGTCCACAAGCTCACAAAGAATCCAACATGTCTAAATGAATGAACAACAAGGGATGTGAACAAAAACAAAAAAGTTTTATTTCTTGGAAAAAAGCAGAAAATAGTCTAGCTTTTTTGGATTTTAGAGGATGAAGAAGGGATTAATATGAGAAGAAGCTAGAAAAGTAGATAAAATAACACAAAATATTATTTTATATTTCATTAGTATTTTATTTTTCCAATTACATATGAAGATAGTTTTCAACATTCATTTTGTAAGATTTTTGAATTTGATTTTTTTCTCACTCCATTCCTTCCCATCTCCTCCCCAAGGCAGTAGAAAATAAATAGGATATATATGTACAATAATTTAAAATGTTATTTCCATATTAGTCATGTTGTGAAAGAAAAATCACAACAAAAGGGAAAGGCCACAAGAAAGAAAAGCAAATAAAAAAGTTGTAAATTTTATGATGTGATCTGTATTGTATCTCTATAGTTCTCTTTCTGGATGGGGATAGTATTTTCTATCCCAAATCTATGAATTGTCTTGGATCACGTGTATTGCTGAAAAGAACTAAGTCTGTCATACATGATCATCATGCAATCTTGCTGTTACTATGCACAATGTTTTCCTGGTTCTACTGATTTCATTCAGTATCAGTTCATGTAAGTCCAGGATTTTCTGAAATCAGTCTGCTCATATAACATAACTTACTCATTCTCCAACTGATGGGCATCCATTCAGTTTCCAGTTTATTGCCACTACAAAAAGGGCTGCCACAAACATTTTTGCACATGTGGGGCCCTTTCCTTCCTTTAAGATTTCTTTGGGTAGAAATACTGGTGGATCAAATGGTATGCACATTCTGATAGTCCTTTGGGCATAGTTCCAACCTTCTCTCCAGAGTGGTCGGATCAATTAGCAATTCTGCCAACAATGTATTAGTGTTCCAGTTTCCCTACATCCCCTCCAACATTTGTCAATATCTTTTCCTGTCATCTGAGTCAATTGTAGAGGTGTGTAGTGATACCTCAGAGTTGTCTTAATCTGCTCATCATTTCTTATAGAGCAATAATACTCCATTACATTCATATGGGCATTGAGGAACTAAGGAAGATTTTAAAAAGTAATGCACCTGTATTCTCCAAAGCTTCAATTTATTCCCTTAAAAGTGGATTTAGCATTTTTAGAAATTTCACAAGAAATTTTATGACCTTCTTTCGAAAGACATAGCATGGTAGAAAACAATGTAAATTAGAGTTTAGACCTTCTTTATGTACCTAAACTAACTGTATAACTTTGGCAAGACATTTACTCTTCTTGGTCTTAGTTTTATTATTTCTTAAATGGGAATAACTTTTTAAAGTATATCCATATGATGTGAGAATAAAGTGAGATAACATATGTACAAAAGCATTGCATCTGGAGTCAGAAAGATCTGGATTAAAATCCTGCCTCAGACATTAAACAGCTGATGACATAAAGCAATTACCTTATCTATGAAGTGGAGATTATAATCTCTCAAGGTTCTTATGAGAACAAGGAATATATGTATATGTTTTGCAAATCAAAGTGCTATTTAGATACCAGTTATTATTATTAAACATATTATTATGTATATTTGTTTAGAATTATGTGCATAAATATGTGCCTTAGAATAGGATAAGTTGGACTTCAGATACCTCATGTCTTTGTGATCAAATAGTTGAGTATTTACTGAATTCTGGAAACTTTTGAAATATCAGAGCAACATATAATTCTAAAAATTTAGTCATTACAAATAAGATTTCTTTTAGGTACTTTAAAACCACATACTCATATCTATGACAAACTCAAATACACTGATGAATCTGTTCAACTATCTATTCAGCACTAGTATCAAGTAAGATCTCAACCATGGAGAAATATGTATACTAAAGGGATGTGCCATTGTGTCATGGAAGATGTTCTGCATAAGATCCAAATAAAAGGGTTCCCTGTCAATGGTGATATTCTTAAAATACTGCATTTTCAGAGAAAATACGATATTAACTTGATTGAGTCTTTGATGATTACAAAGTGTATTCCAACATATTAACAGTGATGAGTGTTTAACCATCCACAGTGGCAAAACAAAATGGATGAAGATGCATATTGGCCAGAGGTCCTGCAGCTAGACTATTAAAGCAGCCCCATTAATATGACACAAAACTAGGTCACAAGTAGACAATAATATGGATCTATAATTGCATATAAAGAATAAATAAGATTAGATTTTATCAGGGAAATTAAATGCTGAAAAATTCCAATTAATGCTGCAAAAATTAATTTCATCAGTATTTTCCTATGGATACCATTACCTCAGAAAAATGAAAACAGGAAATATTCCAAAAGGAAATAGTAAAAGCACAAGACTTCTTGTTGAGAATCAGTCAATAACTATTTATTAAGCACTTACTCTATTCCAATCACTTTGTTAAATTTCAGGGTTATAAGAATATGCAAAAGGCAGTCTATTCTCAAGGAGTTTACTATCTACAATGGGGGAGACAATATGCAAATAAATGTATACAAAGTAAATATATACACTATAAAGAAGAATAAATTAACAGAGAGGGAAGGCACTAAAATTAAGAGGGGTTGAAAAAGGCTTACAATAAAACATGGAATTTAAGTTAGAAATTACAGGAAAACAAGGAGGCCAATAGTTAGAGTGCAGGATAGAGAGCGTACCAGGCATGAGGAACTCAGAGAAAATTCCCTGGGGAATGAGATTTAGTGTCTTGTTCATAAAACAGCTAGGAAGTCAGTGTCTCTAGATCAAAGAGTATGTGATAGGGAATAAAGTAAGAAGACCTGAAAGGTAGAAGAGAGCTAGATTATGAAGGACTTTGAATGCCAGAGGAATTCATATATATTCCTGGAGGGGACAGGGGTGACATGGTTTGACCTGTATTTTAGGAAAATGACTTTAGTGACTGAATGGACGATGGATTGGAGTAAGAAGAGACATGAGGCAGGTAAATCCACCAGAAGACTATTATAATAATACAGGAAAGGTGATAGAAGACATCACTTCCATCTGTTCTGTATTTTCAGAGTGCTGGCAGTGTCAGCAGAGGGAAGGGGATAGAGTAGAGTGATGTTGCAAAGATGAAGTTGACAGGCCATAGCAATAAATTGCATATGGTAAGAGATAGTCAGTAATTAGAATTACCCTTAGGTTGTGAGTCTGAGGGCTTAGGAAGATGGTTTTGCCCTCTATAATTAAAGAGGAGGAAGGTCAAGGGAGGAGAAATTAGAGGAAAATATTTTAGACGTCCATTTTAGACATGTTAAGTTTAGGATTTTTATAAGTCATCCAGATAGTTTGGGGCAGGATAGGTAGATTTGAGAATCATCAGTAAAAGAAAATATTTATTGAGGTTATATAAAACCAAAATAGGAGATTAAATTGGTTAAGCAGTAATTACTAAGTAGTAAATATAATATAATAAATATAATTATAAATGAGAGAAAATGATTAAGGAGATATTTACTGATATACCTGAGACAATAGAAAAATGAAAGGACGCTTCCACTGGATAATTTATGGTCATTCAGAATAATAATATGAAAAAATGAATATGCTACAATCTGCATTGATGAAAGGAGTAACCATATCAATAAATCACATCTCTTTCAAAGGAACCTTATTATTAACCATCTCTATATAGTACTTCTTAGTGATGGATTCATAATGGCCAAAATGAATGTAATTTTCCATAAAGTATTGTATAATTCAGTGTCTCAAACCCCTTTTTGTATTGATTAGGTCAAAATGAAGGAGTGGCTTAAGAAATGGCTCCTCAGGTCTGCTATAGATAGTATGTATTTGCAAACTTGTGTGAGTATAAAAATGAAAATTCAGGCAACAGCAGCAAGAAGACTTGCTACAAAAATTATACTCACAAAATCCTTCATTCTTGTTCAAGGCTTACAAAAGAAACCACACATTTCTTTCATCAATATAAGAGAAAATTAGGCATTAATGATTCATAGTGCATGAAGATAGATTTGAAGCAACACTGAACAGAATTGGAAACTAAATATACTGGATTTATAGTAGATTCACACCTTGAGGATATCTTTTCCTTGGTGAATAGTGTAGATAGGACTCTTTGCTCCCCACTCTCATAGCAATAGTTTTGAACGAGATGAGGTGAGATCTTTCAAGACAGTTGTGAAAATCAAGTAAGGCTTCATCTATTTCAGAGTTGGAGTAGGCCTGAAGGACTTTAAGCATCAAGTCAAGGGCATACTTAAGTTCCCTCCCTGCTATCCCCTAAGGGCATACTTAAATCCCCTTGTTATCCTCCTATGACATCAGTGTCTTTCTGTTAGGTCAAATATGGGCAACTATGTACTTATTGGTCAAGTTCAATTTCTTGGGTAGTTCCCGAGTTTAGAATGTAAGATCCTCAGCCAATAAGGATGAGGGTCAGTGGTGGGAGGGGGGTATTTGCATTAGGGATAAAAAGTGTTGACCCTGCCCCCTACCGTGCTTCCTCCCTTAGATTGTCTGCTGGACGGGTGGGATGCTGGATTCTCGCGAGATCGTATAATAAACTTTGCTTTGCTTCTAGATATCTCTCCAGTCTTTTTATTAAATGCTGTCTGAAACACACAGTTTGATTAATGAATTAATTGAAAGTTGTAATAATTTATTTGCCTGGTGTAAAATTACCAAAAATAATATTGAAGTTTCAGTTGTTATCTACTGAAATAGTTCTGCCCCAACTCAGAATCATCAAAATTCTATTTTTAATTTAAGTTTATGGGCTATCTTTTCTCTACATTGTACATGCTATTTTGAATTAACTAAATTAAAAGTCCTAACCATTGATCCTTTTTTTTTTTTTTAACATTTCTCATAGAGCTCTTTTATTATTTTCCACTTGTAAAAAATATTATAAAATATACTCAATTATATCTGCTAATATTGATTTGAGAATTATTTGTGTATAAACAGATGGATGTCACATGATAAGGGCCCTTCTTTTGTGCACAAATATGTATAAACTCCATATCCCCTCTGCATATAGGTCAGCCAGTTCATACCTCTTCTCTCATTTTGAAGAGGGGATCCCAAAACTCTGAAAATCCTTGAAGGAGAAAATCTCCTTCAACTCTGACTCAATAAGGGACCCTGGCCCAAGGGACAGTTTCACCTTTGTTATCTGGGTGGAGTCAGCTCAGTCCTGAAACTCATTGAATTCAATTCAAATTCCAACTCAAGCTGAAACCAAGGAGCCATCTTGGGACTCCACCCATGGGCCCCCATTCAGCTTGTAGCCAAAGCTCTCATTATAAAAAGAGCCCAACTAAAACCTTTGCTTTGCAGAAGTTCCAAACATGCCAGTTCCATGCTTGGCATCCCGAGGAGCCTCTGTCCACTGGAATATTCTTTTTTTTTTCTTTTTTTGAATATGTATTTTTAAAATTTATTTAATAGCCTTTTATTTACAGGTTATATGCATGGGTAACTTTACAGCATTAACAATTGCCAAACCTCTTGTTCCAATTTTTCACTCTTACCCCCACCCCTTCCCCAGATGGCAGGATGACCAGTAGATGTTAAATATATTAAAATATAAATTAGATACACAATAAGTATACATGACCAAACCGTTATTTTGCTGTACAAAAAGAATCAGACTCTGAAATATTGTACAATTAGCTTGTGAAGGAAATCAAAAATGCAGGTGGGCATAAATATAGGGATTGGGAGTTCAATGTAATGGTTTTAGTCATCACCCAGAGTCCTTTCTCTGGCGTAGCTGGTTCAGTTCATTACTGCTCCATTGGAAATGATTTGGTTGATCTTGTTGCTGAGGATGGCCAGGTCCATCAGAACTGGTCATCACATAGTATTGTTGTTGAAGTATATAATGATCCCCTGGTCCTGCTCATTTCACTCAGCATCAGTTCGTGTAAGTCTCTCCAGGCCTTTCTGAAATGATCCTGTTGGTCATTTCTTACAGAACAATAATATTCCATAATATTCGTATACCACAATTTATTCAGCCATTCTCCAACTGATGGGCATCCATTCAGTTTCCACTTTCTAGCCACCACAAAAAGGGCTGCCACAAACATTCGTGCACATACAGGTCCCTTTCCCTTCTTTATGATCTCTTTGGGATATAAGCCCAGTAGTAACACTGCTGGATCAAAGGGTATGCACAGTTTGATAACTTATTGAGCATAGTTCCAAACTACTCTTCAGAATGCTAACCATTGATCCTATAGAAATCCAATTTATAACTTAGAAGAAATATTAAAAGGCACATTTTTCTCCCTTCCAGTTATGACATAAAAAGAGAGATGAGTTGTTTTGATAATAAGTTACTAGAGATGGTGTCAGTGTACTATTCCTTGAACAAGTACAGCAGTATTGACTTTTAAAAATTTCCCTTCCATCTCTTCTTTCCTCTCCTTCCCTCCCTAGTTGTAAATTTTTGCTGTCAGAAAGCCTTTAAAAAAAGTGCTTGGGTTGTTATATATTGCATTTGACAAGGATATTATATATTCTGGGCAAAGCCAGGTTATGTTACTGCAGAGAAATTAGGAAGAATTGACTTGCCTCTGGGTCTTTCAATATGAAGATATTTTTTCACCTGGAAGGCAACTGAAACTTTTTTAGTACCATAATTGTCCATGAACATTCTCCTGACTGCAATGAAAGTAATTCAGTATGAATCTCATGCATGCATCTTAGAGCACACCATAATACCCAATAAGAGCAAATTGAAACTGACTCGGCCCAATAAGATAGAAAATTTTTGGCTGGTGTGAGAATTTACAAAGCAATCTACATGGTTCAATAGCTAGAATTTCATATACGGTATAGAAATTTTTCAGCAACTTGCTATAAATGCTCTATAGTATCATTAGCATTGAACTTGGAATCAGGAGTTCCTATGCTAGCCACTTAATCTCTTATGCACTTCAATTAGATAAAGCTTATTTTTTTTTTTGGGGGGGGGGAAATGCAGATATAGCAGATATACTGATGAATGCACATTAATTTCAGAAACATTTTACAGCTCCTTTTGTTTAACCTTATCTGGTCTATGCAATATTGTTGAATTTGTAAGAGGCTCTTGGTCTGTCCAGCTCAGTATACAACTGTTCAGTCACTAGAAACTTTGGTCTAGCTGATGGCAGGGCTGTCCTTTTAAATAATATTTATACTTAGATTCTCATTTTCCTCATATGTAAAACATGAATTATACTACTTCATTTTCTCAAGGATTATTATAAAGAAAGTATTTTGCCTACTTTTTGTCAGTACAGAAATGTGAGTCTGAAATGTAAATCCTTATCTTCCCCTAAATTTCTGAAGTTCTGTAGCATGTACTGTATTCCTGGGGTCACCCAGATTTGCCACTCTTGATTCATCCAATTATATTTCTAGTTAGTTGCCAATTTCTCTTGATTCTATCATCATTATATATTTCTTTAATTTATCTGTCTCTTTTTACTCACTTCTGTACTACATCATTTCAGTCTCTCATCACTTGAATTGTTGTAATAGCTTACTACTTTGGTCTTTCTCTTGTTGTTGCTAAATTGTTTTAGTCATGTCCAACTCTTCTGATTCTATTCTGGCTTTTCTTGGCAAAGATACTGAACTGGTTTCCTTCTGTACCTCATTATACATATAAAAAAACTTAGGGTTAAAAATGGGGCTAAGTAACTTGCCTGGGATCATAAATCTAGAAAGTGTCTGAGGCCAGATTTGAACTCAGGAAGATGAGTTTTCCTGGTTCCAGTCTTGGCACTCTTTCCATTGTGCCACCTGCCAATACACAATTGCCAAAATAATTTTTATATGGCATTCATCTATGTCACTTCTTTGTTCAACCTTCCCCCCCAAAAAAACTCCATAGGTTTCCTGCTGCCTATTAGATAAAATATTATTTTATTCTGACATTTAATGATTGTTACAATTGTTATGCCCTCTTTTCCTATACTCATTCAAATCATTTACTTTTATACTATATATGATTGAGCCAAACTTAATAACAATTATCTGGGATTTGTATTTGATTCTCCCACTTTTGCACAAACTGGCCTCCCTATCATTAGTGTACTTCCTTTTATCCACATATTTCAGAATCTTACTTTTCCTATAAAGTTCATCTTAAATGCTAATTTTTAAAATAAAATTTTATTAGTTTAGTTATTAGTTTTATCTCTCTCTTCAATTTATTTAGAATTATGCTCATCTGTGTCTGTTCCATGACCACCTAGTCAGTCAGAGAGCATTTATTAAGTGTTTACCTGTACCAGGTATTTTGCTAAGTTATCGTTTGTTCTTAATCTTCAGAGTATGAAATGGATTTAAATAAGGCAGAATTGCCTAAAGTTTTCAGCTTCACTTTTTGTTCCAATCATCAAAGTACAGTGGCACGACAAAAGTCAGGATGCCTAGTGATAGTTTCGGATTCAGTGGATAACCTTGTCACCTTTGATATTTGACCAAGCTCTAAGCACTTCAGCATCCTATTTCAGTCACCTTCATGACCATGGAACAAATTGTTCCAATCCAATCATTCTACTTCTGGAAGTCTTTGTGTGCTTTGAGTAGACACCTCAATAACTCATTAATGAGTTTGTAATCCATCATTTACCCGGTTTTCTAGGTGATGGGTATTTGAAGAAAGGCAAATAGCAGTTCCTATTTTGAAGAAATTCACAGTCTAATGGGGAAGACAACATGAAAGCAATTATGTATACATAAGATAAAGACAGAAAAAAGTGCCATTTAATTAGCATAGAGAAGGCTCAAGCATTAAGGAATTAATAAGAAGGGACATAAGATTCTTGAAGGCAGAGATTAATTTAATTTTCTGTTTTCTAGAGCTACTAGCATAGCCTTTGAGAATCTAGAGATTACCTGCACACCCACAAAAATCAGGCCAAAAAATCAAAAGTAGGACTTTAGTGAAGAGCAGATAGTAAAGAGAGAAAGAGAATTGCTATTGTATGTAAAAATTTTATGAGGGTGAAGTATGTGAAGAGATGCTGTCTATAAGACAGAATTCATTCAGTTTTCCAAAAACTCTTTGACAGAGTTCCACACCAAAGGCACAAAGAAAAAAAAGTCATTAGAATTTTTTTTTAAATCACCAATTGGGAATTAGATTAAAAGAAACAAAGGGTATGGATCAACAAGTACTTTTTTTCTGACTGAAGAAGCATTACTGTGGGATCCCCCAGGGATCAACACTGGGATTTATTTAACATTTTTATTAATGATCTGAAAGAGGCATCAGAGAAGTGAAATCCCCCAGGTTGCAGATGAGCTAAGCTTTTTCTGACAGTGAAATGCCACATTGATAGAAATGAACTCCACGAAGATCTTGCAAAGCTATATACTTAGGCAAAAAAGTGATTAGCTTGGGAAAGTGTGATATAATTCATTGTTTGGGGAAAATTATCAAAGCTGAGAAGGATGGTGACCTCAGAGCTACTATTAAAACTCTTTGGTACTGCATAGGATTGCTTTGGAAGTTAAGGAGCGTGCCAGCAGCTCTTCAGTAGAAAAGAATGGCAGGGAAGCAGGAGCCCAAAGCACACCCAGTCTTAAAAATTACTGTTTCCATTGTAGTAGGATGACTACCACTCACTGAAATTTTTTTCATCAAATAAACAGTTTTTCAGAATGTGACCTTCTCAGACCAGGGATTATTTTCCCCTCCTCCCTTTCTTTCTTTTCTCCAGGGTTTAGTACAGTGCCATAACAGGCACTAAATAAGTCCTTGTTGACTATTTCTCACTCAGTGCCAAACTCTTTATTGCTAAAACTTGGAATTCAAATTCAATTCCCATTAATTCCTCTAGAACTGATTGAGCCTCTCATTTGGATGTCTCTGCTGCCTTGGACTATCTTAATTCCATTATGAGTAATCCTGGCTATTAACTTTGTTTTCCATTTCATCAGCCTCTACTTTAAGTACCAAAACCTACATTTATGTCCATCAAGTTCCATTTATTTATGTCATGTTTCTCCTCATATCCTCATCTCTATGACCATAGAAGAATATCATAGTTGAGTTCTGTGCCCTAGCACTGTGTCCCAGGCTTCATTCAGTAAGATAAGAACTCATCCCCAACTTCTGCTTCATTATGATCCTTGATTCCTGAATAAGTCTAGGAGGAAATTACTAACGTTAAAAATTGATACATTTTCCTGTTTATGAGCTAACAATTAGCAACTATCTCATAGGATTGTTGTAAAACAAAGTGCTTTGTTCAGTACTTGGCACACAGTACATTCTCAACAAATGCTTATTCTCTTCACATTCCTTTAACAAAAGAAAAACAATGGAAAAGTGCAATGGACAATTTAGCTTCTGATTTGGGCATTTTTCTTAACTCCTTAATTGAATCTATTCAGTCCTTAGTCTAATCTGTCATGACTCCAGTGAAGGAGCATATGAGGAGCCGCATGTCAATTGCCAAGTCAATATGTAATCATTTTCCTGATGAAAGTTTTTTCTGATCACTTTAGTATCAGGCGTTCTTAAACTGAGGCTTGAAACTTTAAAAAAAGATTTTGACAATTATATTTCAATTTTTTTTGCAATTTAAAAATTTTTATTTTATGCATAAAAACATGATTCTGAGAGCAGTCCATAGACTTTACCATGCATGTAATGAAGGAATCCATTAAATAACTGATGTAATTTCTCAAAATTTCCTGTATTCACTTTTCAATGTAAAGTTCATGTCATCCAATTAAATATAAGCTCTTTGAGGGTTAGAATAGTTCTTAATTTTGTAAATTTCTCTTGGAACTTGTCATTGTGCCTTGGATATGGCAGATGAATCTTATTACTCAGTCTGGAATCTACTATCATTGGAAAATCTTATGTGATCTAGTATAGCTTGAATCCTGCTCTTCAAGTCATATGAATCCGGGATAGCATAAATGAACACATTTTATACAGATCCCGGCCACATGAGTTCACAGAACAGGTACTTGAATCATTTAACTTTATAAAGTAATGGAAAGTATTATAGAATGTTCAAATAATAAACTAGCATTGTAGAATTTTCTAATATGATCTTTTAATTGAAGATCATTCTTATCTAAAACTCAGGGCATAAAGCACTAATGAAAAATGGATATGGGCTTTACATAATGCACCATGGACTCCGGGGTAGAGATTTTTTCTGGATTGAACATGGGATGTAAGCACAAGAAAGAAGTAACTTCAGGAATTGTCAGGATAAGTGTCAATAGGGAGGATATTCTTAGGGATGAAATAGAGATGATCTGAAGTGTTATGTTACTTTTATTTTAATGTACCTGGAATATTACTTATATTTCTGATGACTATGTATCAAAACATATAGAAAGAAATGAAACAAAAGCCCAGAAAATGATCTCTGGAAACAGCAATGTTAAAAAGAAAATACAATTCTATAAAATCATAAAAGTCTGATAGTATAAAATGAAAATGGACATCTTTGCCAAAACTCAGAATACAGAATCTCCCAGAACACATATCTCTCTTGAAACATGAAGGTAGAAACATAAATTGCTCTGTACTGTAGATAGAAAAATCTAATGGATTAGTTATATTAAGATGTGATAGTGGCTACATATATAAATATGTTAAACAAACATTAAATTCCTTCTATGTACATAGCAATGTTTTAGACATCAGCATAATTTAGATAAAGACATAATTGATGCTCTTCTGGAATTTACTGTTTGATGGGAGGATTACACACAAATACAAACATAAAAACAATTTCAAACAGGTATAACACAAATGAATAATATAAATGTGAGAGGTACAAGGCAAAGTGTTAAGTTCAAAGAGGAGTGAAGTGAACAGATCTATGCATAAAAGAAAATTAGTCTGACATAATAATGCTTGATTAAGTCATTAATACATACTTAATATGTATGGGTTAAATTATAGAAATCAATTAACTCTTCCCCTGGTATGTCCTGTGCATCCAATATCCACTAAATAGTACTCTAAATGCAAAATCTATTTTACTGATAATTCCTACTCTTCCTTTAAGGCTAAATCATGATGCAAGTGATTATTTTAAAAAAATTCCTGTTAACATTACCATCTATGATATACGTGAGGCAAGAAATTCTTATTGTTCCAAAGATTTCGGGAATTTATAGAAAATTTGTTTCAGTCAGGACGACCCTTTCTGAGAGCTATATGACTTCTAAACAAATCACATAATCCCTCAGTGGCCTAGACAACTCTTTTAAGTTTAAAATGAAGAGATGAGAATCAGCCTTTGTGAAGGGAGTTATTTATAAATTTATTTCACCTTGAAAATAAGTTGTGGTGGAGAAAAATTAATTTGTCTTAATTTGAGACTAGTTTATTGATTGCCACAGTGATGGTTTAACCAAAATAACAATTATTAACAATACACAGAAGTTATTAAACCAAGTAGTATTTGATTGCTTTACCAGTCAATGAAAATTTACTTGCCAAAGTCAATTTAATTTTTATCCCTCTGTAACTCCAGCTAGGAAAACAAACAAATGGCATAATTTGGAGTCCATGTGCAGAGAGAATCAATAGATTATACTCTATATTTAGCCTACATACATTGAATGTTAGATCAATATGTATTTTCTGTTGTGTAGCACAGGTTAAGTTCACTTTTTCTTTTTGGCATCTTATGTATTACTGGTCTCACTAGACAACTTTAGAATTCTGAGAGTCAATAATCAAGTCTTTTTTTTTTTTTCAATATTAAGCAAGTGAATCAAGTACTAAACATTTATAATGTCTTTACTAAGTTCTTGTGTGAAATTATAATGGATCTTCCCTTTGTGTCTTTCTTGCACTAACATCAACTTTATAGATGTTCAGACATTTAAATTCTTTTTCTAAGAAATTAGACAAATTTCTAAGAAATTACTATCTTATGTTTCTTCTTTCTATTGGTATCACTGCTATAAACTTAAAGATTATTACATATGTAAAAAGAAGATTAAAATGAGTTGTAAGAAAGCTGATTTCATAGAACTTAATCTTTGCAAGAGGGATAATTTGAGGTAAGAACAAACACTAAAATTCACCCTCCTGTTAAACTTATAATATTCATTGGGTCCTTCATCCTGTTCAGAGCATGAGTAACTTACAGATTGGCTAATGGCCTCCTTCTGATTTCTAAAGAATCAGAAGAGGTATCTCTTTATGTGCCAATAGAACTCACATTATTCTCTAATATATAAAAATTCAGTTTTTCTTCAGAACAAATATAGTGTAACCCTTTGTAACATACCTTTTGTGGGTATTTAAATATTAGAATTAGAAGAATTAGTGTCAAACAATTAATCAACAAGAATTTATTAAGCTTGGCACCGAGGAGGTAAAATATGAAATGATATCTACTGCAAAAGAACTTATGTTTACTATAAGGAAACAATATGTGCATATATAAACATATATTAAATAAATACATACAGGATAAATTGTGGGAATCAGGAAAGCTTTATATAAGACAGTCCTTGAACTTCATCTTGAAGAGAGTGATTCTGTGAGATGTTGAAGGAATATATTCAGGCATGGAGCACAGCTAGTGTAAAAACATGAAATAAGAAAAGGAACATCATTTGTGAGGAACAAGAAGGCCTTCTTAGTTGGACAATAGAGTCCTGGAGGGGCAGTAATGTAGGTTAATGTGGATTATGTACATTATGGAGTTTTGTAGTTTTATATTGAATTCTCTTTTTATATTCTATCGTAGAATTGTAAATGTCCCTTTTTTTGTTTGTTAAGTTTTATTAGAACACACATAATAGTCTTAAAATATAGGCTGGGAATAGATTATGAAAGCCTTTAAAAACCAACAGAGAAGTGACATAGTCAGATTTCAGTGAGAAATGATTTATTTGGATCCCTATTCTATTTCAATCAGTATTAATCAATTTGGTAGAATCATATCAGAGTTCTGTACAAAAGGTCTCATAACTGTGAACTACAAATTCTAAGTTCTCTTGCTTAACTATAGGAAGTTAATTAAAGGCCCTCTATCTTTGTTTTACCTTATCATGATGACCAACATCAAAATGGCAGAGGTGACAAATACTTGGAAAATCCCTCAAAATATTTTTGTACCTCCAGATTAATCTCTTGTCCAATAGGAGCAAGTGACCATCTTATGACCACTTAAGTCACTGACTATGATAGCTTGTACCATTTCTTCATGCTTAACCCAAGAAGAAGCCTTTCCATCTTATGTGGTAATATTCTTTACTTCACCCAATTTGTGACCCTGCCAACACATTATTTTGCTCATTTTAGCTGAGGGATTATATGTCAATCAAGGGAATTATTTTATATTTGGTTTAACCGTACTTGAATAGCTTGATAACTCTGGAAGGAGGAGGAATCTTAGATTGTGAGGAAGATTTGGGATCTTCTTTAAAGGGGACCATGGACCATTAATAAACTGCCATTGGCTCAGAGCTCTGCCATGGGTTCTTTTATTGTAGGGAGGACGATTTTAATTCCCAACATGGTTAAGAAAAATCACTTTGGGAGCTGTGTGATTTGAGAAAGGAAGACAGTCAGAGAGATAAAATGGGCAAATAGGTCAGGGCTTCTTAAACTTTTTCCACTTGAGACTCTTTCATGTCCGAGAAATTTTTATGTGATTCCACATATATAAAATACATACATACATACATATATATATACACACATATATATGTATATAAATGTGTGTATCCATATCTCAATATATCAAACACTTGCTGATAATAAATCATAATTTTATGACCCCCCAAATTCAGTTACCTAACTCCACATTTGGTTGAGACCCATAGTTTAAGAAGTTTTCACCTGTAAGAAGTGACAAGGACTCAAACTAAAGTGGTGACTTAGAATAAAGAGAAGTTGGATGTGATAAATACTCTTGCGGGAGAAATGGCAAGATGTGACACTCAAATAAGCATGTGGTTTAGTGTGAGGGTTAAGGATAACACTGAAGTTATGAACTTGGGATATTGGAAAAATTATCATGATTTCAATAGAAATAGGA
Source organism: Sarcophilus harrisii (assembly GCF_902635505.1). Taxonomy (NCBI): domain Eukaryota; kingdom Metazoa; phylum Chordata; class Mammalia; order Dasyuromorphia; family Dasyuridae; genus Sarcophilus; species Sarcophilus harrisii. Next base: position 106,413,349 of record NC_045431.1, on the reverse strand, counting down.
AAATCTAAAAAAGGAAGTGGCTTCAGGGGGAAATATAATGGTGTCATTTAATTACTTTTTTATGTACCTGGGGAAAATGATTTGATAGTGGAATATCAGAAAGGACCTTCATAAAATTGACCTTTTCCTATATAGCATATTATTTCTAGTCATTATTTTTGTAATTACCTAAAATTATGTTTCAATTTTTTTATTTTTTAAATTATAAGATCATATTTTAGAGTTCAGGAAAAAATCTATCACATTCAAAGATGTGGGGTGGTTTGGGTATGGGCTTGCTGGGGTCACACCACAGAACATATGCTAAATTTCCCTGGTTACCTTAAGTCAACTATTAATGTTGAAAGACTGAGGTATGTTGGGGTGGCTTTTTATTGAAAATGTTCTCTAGAAGCAGTCTTCTTATTCTTTTGGTCCCATGAAGAAGTGCTTCCTGCAAAAGAAAGTTGAGACAGAAAGAACTACTCCTTGAGTAGACTTTAAAATCTACTTTTAAATCCCCCCTACTTTAAAATCCCACTTTAAAATGGGAAATTGATTCTACTCTTTCTTTTGACCTTTCCCCACTAGAAAATGTGATAAGTAACTTTTTCTCTCTAAATTGTCTGTAAATAATAGAAAAGGCTCAGCCATCCGATCTTCTACCTTAGCAGAAATGGCAAATTGCTGTAGCAAACTACCATATGTGCTGGCCCAGGTGACCCTAAGATGAAATTTAAAAGTCCTAGCTGATTATTTGATTTTGTATTTTTTTCATGAAAATAGATGATTGAACAATGATCCTGAGGTAGACATTTTTAGTCTTGGTAGGAATTTATGAGTTTGATCAATTGAGAGTTCCTGGGTTTCTCAGTGGATATTGGATAAAGTACTGGAGGAAGTGACCCTTATATCCCTAAATGTCCTTGGAGGAAAAGATGACCAGAAGGATCAGCCCTGGCCTATCTTGATAGAAGAAATGACCCTTGTTCATATAGTGTGGAATTAAGATGATGATTACATAACTGCTCATAAGTCCTATAAAATGCTTTATGTATTTATGTCTTAAACTTCAATCTCCCCAGAGAATGTTAATGCATGCTTGTGGCTTTTCTGGATGTTAATCAATTTTTTTTAAATGAAAGGGAAATAAATAAGTATTCTATGCCTGGCTATGTGTCTTCCATCTAGTATTAATTATACTTGTCTCTTTCCTGTTCTCCAGCCTCCTCTGAGGAGTGATGCCATCCACTCAAAGATGAACATTATTATACATGGTCATACCTTACTTATCCCAGTAATTCTGATGTCTTATAGGTCATCATGCAAACTTCCCAGTCAACCGGATATAATTAGCATCTCTATGTGGATAATCCTCAAATATACATATACAACCCCAATCTCTTTGCTGACCTCCAATCTTCTATCTCCAATAGACTTTCAAAAATCTCAAACTAAATTCCAAAAGCCATTTTAAACTCAGCATGTTCAAAATGGAACTCACTCTCCCCCTTAACTCCCCCTCCAAGTCTAACTTCCTTATTACTATAAAGGACAACATGAAACGCCCAGTCCCCCAAGCATGGGACCTCTGTACTATCTTTGACTCTTTCTACCTCTGTCCCCCTCACCCCATATCCAATTTGTTGCCAAGGCCTGTCAATTTCAATTTTGAAACATCTCTTAAATATAACCCTCTTTTTGTTCTGATCCTGCTGTTACACTGATTAAAGACTTTATCACTTCATCCTGGACTATTGCAAAAGCCTGTTGGTAGATCCCCTTGTTTCAAATCTCTCCTTATCCCAATCTATCTTCCATTCAACCACTAAAGTGATTTTCCTAAAGTTCAGGTTACTATCATGCTCCAAGTCATTATTAATCAGAGAAATGCAAATTAAGACAACTCTGAGATACCACTACACACCTGTCAGATCGGCTAGAATGACAGGGAAAGATAATTCGGAATGTTGGAGGGGATGTGGGAAAACACTAATACATTGTTGGTGGAATTGTGAATACATCCAACCATTCTGGAGAGCAATTTGGAACTATGCTCAAAAAGTTATCAAACTGTGCCTACCCTTTGATCCAGCAGGTTTACTACTGTGCTTATATGCCAAAGAAATCTTAAAAAAGGGAAAGGGACCTATATGTGCACGAATGTTTGTGGCAGCCCTGTTTGTAGTGGCCAGAAACTGGAAACTGAGTGCATGCCCATCAATTGGAGAATGGCTGAATAAATTGTGGTATATGAATGTTATGGAATATTATTGTTCTGTAAGAAATGACCAACAGGATCATTTCAGAAAGGCCTGGAAAGACTTACATGAACTGATGCTGAGTGAAATGAGCAGGGCCAGGAGATCATTATATACTTCAACAACAATGATCAATGATCAATTCTGATGGGTGGCCCACTTCAACAATGAGATGAAACAAATCAGTTCCAACAGACCAGTAATGAACTGAACCAGGTACACCCAGCGAAAGAACTCTGGGAGATGACTATGAACCACTACATAGAATTCCCCATCCCTCTATTTTTGAATGCCTGCATTTTTGATATCCTTCATAGGCTAATTATACGCTATTTCAAAGTCCGATTCTTCTGTATAATTGTATGGACATGTATACATATATTGTATTTAACATATATTTTAACATATTTAACTTGTATTGGTCAACCTGCCATCTGAGGGAGGTTATGAGGGGAAGGAGGGAAAAAAATTGGAACAAAAGGTTTTGCAATTGTCAATGCAGAAAAATTACTCATGCATATATCTTGTAAATAAAAAGCTATAATAAAAAAATAAAATTGACTTGGAGAGCAGATTGTTAAGTTTTTAGCTTAAACATTTATATCTTAGAAATGGGATAATGCTAAAAGTTAGGTTTTGACTTATTATTCTGTTGATTGTCTAGACTTAAGAAAGTGTTAATAATGTAGGTTAAATTTAAAAGTACTTGGTGGGAAGGAGCTAAGTTGGTTATTACAGCTAAATGTTACCCTTCTCTGGATTGTAATCATGGGAAATTATGTAACCGTAAGAGTATTATACCCTTAGACTATAAATATCTGAGGTGAGAATATAGATAGGTATAGTTCTAGAATAATACCCTCTTAAAAATAGGAAAAAAAAATCATTCACCCAAGCATCCTGGCTATCCTTTCTCTGCTAGCTGTTGGTACAAGTCATATTTTCCATGGGAGATAGAGCAGATAAGATCTCATTTCCTATCTATCTTTGCCATAACTTGTGCTAAATTATCTTTATAAATGAACAGTACAATGCATATTTTACATGTGAATTTGTTTTGCTTGATTATACTTGGTATTTTTCTTTTTACAAAGAAATTTTTTTTTGTTGGAAAGAGTCTAGTTGTAGGTGGGTAGAGTGGGTAGGAAGTAATAATAATGTGAGAAAAAAAGAAGCCATGAAATTAGAGTGCCAATGGAACACTTAAAATACACAGAAAAGAGCAGAATGAAGTTAATAAGGCCCTAAACAAATAGAGCATTGTTGGTACTATTATGTTAAATCTAGCAAAATACTTTATTGAAAAGCTTTACATAATAGAAATTTATGGTTTCATGTAGAGTTCGCTTTTTGTGTATGGAAATGTATGTGTTTGACAAGTTTATGATGAAAAAATATTAAAAAGGACTCCAGCTTCAGTAGAAAAACATGCCTTTTGGAGCTACTTGTATGTAAAAAATGAAGCAAGTAATCTCCTAATTATATATAATTACTCAAGTAATTTCTGCTTATGACTATAACACAAATGACCTTCATAGTTGAGAGTCTTATTTTTGCCTGGTACATTAATGTAACTCAATGAATTTTTTGACATATGTTAAGAAGAACAAGATATGGTTTGATTTGTCAATAATCCTATGTCTCATTTAAGATCATGGTGATTCCATTCAGATAAATGACAGTTTGAAATATCAAATCATGATTACTTCTTAGGATTCAGGTTTCTCTGTCCATATCTGTATAACATATTATATTTTACTTTTTTTGTTGAGTGCCCAGATATGGCCTGTGTTCTTTTTTATGCATATATTTAAATATTACATTATATATAAAGCAAACAACCAATAATTATAGTAATTTTCATAGTGGCTTACATTTATGAAACATTTTCATTACTTAACTAGAGACCTCCCTCTCAACTTTTCAACCCTAATCTATCTCAGTTTAAATGGTAATATGGAGGCATTCATAATTAATTTATATATGTATGGCTTTTCATTCCGGCATGTACTTTCTATTTACAGACTATTCAGGAGTCATATATCAAATAATGAACTATTTGATTAAGATACACTAATGAAGTAACTTCTAGGATAAATAAGCAGGCAACAGAATCATTCTTCATCTCCCCCCCTTCCAATTATATAGAAGAAGGGGTAAAATGCTGGCACTAATGGGAAGTAATAATTACTGAGGAAATCCAGGAAGGAATGGAAAATAAAGTGAAATGAAGGTGAGTAAAGAGACATTTGTCCCTCTTTTACAAAATTTGTTCTCGGTACCCAAGATGGAAGTGTTCATCTTATGTGTGATAATTTGCCTAGTTCCTTAAATATTTTGTCAAGATTCTTGGTTTCTATAATATATAATTCCCAACAATTCCTCTTTATTCTCAATGGTACAATTTTTTTCTTCTGGTGTACTATCCATCTAGTTCTGTAGATATGGACAATGAAATCAGATACAAAGCAAATATGGGCAATACATTATATGTCCTGATATATCCTTTCTCCAGCTAAAAAAAATAGATTGCAATCCTTGAAAATCATATTAGTTCCATAGTGGAGGCAAAAATCAAAATATTTATTATTTTTATGTGACATAGTCATAGGCAATAATCTCAGATATGTAAGAACAAATTAATTATATATACTTAACCTGATACATAGATCTCATTGAGAAATAGAATACATCACATCATGTGAGGGTTGTACATGATAGGCCAAATACACAGATCAAATTAATAGATATCATTACATGTAGAAGTTACATATAAATACAAATTTTGTATACTGGGGACTTTTTGTGGCATGAAAAATAATCTTTCCCCAGGACCCTTAGATCATATATGTTAGCCAAGTCTTTGGCTAGGAAATTCTGACTCTTTACAGAGGTAGGAGGTTGCCAAATGCCGAACATATTTTCAGACTTAAAAAAAATTATGCATATTTTTTCCACTTTTTTGCCTTTGAAATAATACTATTTGTTATATGGTATGGTTCTCTGGAAGGAGGAGGAAGAAAGGAAACTGGTGATAAAACAGCAAACAAAATAAAAACGTTATTATTATTATTATTATTATCATTGGGTGTGAGCATGTCTGTCAAAATCTACAAATAATCACTAAGTAAATAAGGAATCATGTTGCCTGTATGCACAAAGGTCACAGGGATGTTCTTCAAGGCCCTACCCACTCTGAGAGCAATACACTTCTTGACACCTACTTCATAGAATCCACTCTTCATTCACAATGAAGCTCAAGCAGCTACATGCTTCTACATGAAGCCCTACTGATTCCCCAAACTATTACAAGTGCACATCCTTCCTGACTATCTTTTATTTAGCTATTAGTTTTTGCTCTCTATATGCTCACATATGTCCTCTTTGCCTTCTTCATTAGAGTACAAGCTCTGAGATGAATTGTTTCAATCTTCATATTCGTATTTTCGTCATCTGCCAAGATGACTGAAACATAGCTGTCCCTCAATAAGAACTTATTGAGTGACAGATGGATTGAAATAGGAAAAGGTAAAAATTCTCTGTTTGGCATTTTAAAAATTGTTTTTTACTGGTGTTGTTTTTAGATATCACAAAAGTTTCCTCCCATTATATTTCCTGCTCCACATAAGAGAGCCATTCCATATAAAAATAACATTTTTAAAGAAAAAATTCCAGTGAAATTGATTAATACATAGAGAAAATATGGAAGTCAATGCAACATGCAACACTTATAGACCTCTCAACTCTGCTTCCTACTCAACTTCCTACTTCCTACTTCCTACTCTACTTCCTACTCAACTCTGCTTTCTATTCTGCTTCTAATGTTTTATTTTTATAAAAAGTGCAGTTATAAAGATTAGGGTATATACAAAGACTTTCTTCTTATCAATGGCCCCCTTTCTGCTTTAAGTCCAGTAATGGAATCTCTGCATCAAAGGGTATAAACATTGTAGAATTTTAGTTGAATAATTTGAAAGTTGCTTTTCAGCAAGCTGTTTTGTTGATTCTTTTTTTGCCCTCTTTTAAAAATTCAGAATGGCCAAAGGTTTATTGATTGCATTAGTCTTCTTAAAGAGCTAATTTTTAGTTTCATTGATCATTTCCACTGTTTTTGATTTTAATTTATTTCTATGCTAATTTTCAATATCTCCTCTTTTGTTCCTGTTTTAGGTTTGTATATTTATTGTATTTCTAATTTTTTGAAATGGATATTCAGTTTGTCAATTCTCTTTTTCTTTTGTGTTACTATGTTTGTGTTGATATGTTTTTTCTTCTGAGGACTACATTGGTATATGCCAGAAATCATTAAGTTGTCTTATCATTATAATTTTGATGAATATAATTTCAAATTTCTCTGATTTACTGTTTAACCTACTCATCCTATTATATTTCATTAAATCTCTACTTGCATTTGTTTGCTTTGTTTGTGATTCCTGAACTAATATTTTTGGCATATAAAAGATGTGCTTATCACCCTTTTTGTTTTTTATATTTTATTGAAATATTTCTGAGCACTCATTATATGTTTTATATATGTATATATACATACTTTTTATATATCATATATACATTTTTTTTTTTTGGTGAGGCAATCATGGTTAAATAACTTATTTAAGGTCACATATTTACAATATGTCAAATGTCCAAATCCAGATTTGAAATCAGGTCCATCTGATTTCAGGGCCAGCACTCTATCTATTATACCACCTAGATGCTCCTAGAATACATTTTTTTTTTTTGCAGTCACATTTAGAAAGTACCACAAGTCTTTCAGATCTTGATTTTTCCAGCAATTTGTTTAGTACTCTACTTTTTCTTTTGTTTAACTAGCTGTTGGACTAGCTGTTAGAAATCTCTCATTGCTGTCTTTTTGAATTTTTCCTTTTTTGATTTTAGATACTAAGGCATTTTAGAGCATATAAGTTTAATATTGATATTGGTGTGTGGTCTCCAGTTCTCTTCAGTATTGTTTCTCTGCTTTTCCTCCTTCCTTTTTTTTGAATGATTATCTTTACATTGTCTGATAGCATGATTATAAATTCCGCTTTTTTATCCACTTGAGGAATAGAATTTCCCCCCCAGTTCCTCACTTTTCATTCTATATATGTATTTTTTTAGTTTGATTCTTGTAAATAACATATTGTATAGTTTTGTTTTCTCATCCAATCTGTCATTTTTTGTTTTATTGCATTTACTCATTCATATTTAAAAACATGTTTTATATTTTACTCCATTTTCTCCAATATTGTGTTATTTTCCAAATTAGGATTTTCCCCTCTCTTTGTAAACAGTCTTGAAGAGTTGACATGTGCTTCCTGAGCTTTAGGAAGATCAGTCTGACAGCTGAGTGGAAGATGGATTGGAGAGAAGAGAGAATTGAAGGAGGAAAACTAATCATGTAATAGTCTAGGGGCTGAAAAACCTGCACCAGGGTAGTGGCAGTGACAGAAAAGAGAAGGGAGTATATACAAGAGATAGTACAAAGATAGAAACAATAGGACTTTGGATATGGGGTATGGAATGATGAGTAAAGGATGACATCTTAGATTGTCAATTTAGTTGACTAGTTGGTGATGTCTATGACTAACATGAAGTTTGAAAGAGGACAGGGTTTAGGTGATAATTTGAGTTCAGCTTAACACATGTTGAGTTTAAGATAAATATGGGTGAGTATCAAAAAATATACATATGAATATATGTATGTACATATGTATGTAATTTCATTATAAGCAAATGTTTCTAGTTTTTTTTCTGCTACAAAAAGAATTTCTGGAAATATTTTTGTACATTTCTTTAGAGATAGAAGCCCCGAAATGGCATAATTAATTGCATATAAGTATATACATACGTAATTATGTATATATAAGTAATTCCGTGGCTTTTAGGGGCATAATTCTAACCTTCTTTCTAGATCACAGATTCACCAACAATGTATCATTTTTCCTGTTTCCCTGTGGCTCATCCAACAATTTCATTTTTTTTTCTGGTTTCCATCTAATCTAATGGGTATGATGTAGGACCTCAGACCTGCTTTAATTTGTATTTTTCTAATAATTAGTTATTTGGGATATTTTTTCATATAGTTGTTTCATATTTGGGATTTTTTCTTTAGAAAATTATATCACACATTTATTAGACATCTACTTTGTTCCTGACACTATGTTAGACACTATGGATATATGTATAAAGAGTGAAAAAAAAATCCCCACTTGCAATGAACTTACATTTTAATGGAGGAGATACCAAATACCGTAGCAAGTGGCATCAATAGTAAACAAATTATGTCAAGAAGCATTTATTAAGCTCTTATTATGTAAGGCACTATGCTAAATGTTGGTAATAAAAATACAAGTAGAATTTGCCATTTCTCATTTCTCTATTTTCTATCATAGCTGCTCTGCTTGACATATCCAAGATAAACTCATCATCTGAAATCCAGAAGATTGATTCAGCTTCTCAGTTGCCTTTCCCCTTTGATTAAAAGGCTGGAGAGCAGAGGAGTAAACTCCTCTCAAAGCCTCCCTTTATAGAGAGCTTAAATTTTTGCAACTAATTCTACATTTCCCATTAGCTACTCCTTGATTTTGACTCCTTGAATATCACACTCACTTTACAGCTTCCTTTTGTGAAATGTCTTCCCCTATTAGAAACATTTCTCTTCCTTCCTTCCTTCCTTCCTTCCTTCCTTCCTTCCTTCCTTCCTTCCTTCCTTCCTTCCTTTCTTTCTTTCTTTCTTTCTTTCTTTCTTTCTTTCTTTCTTTCTTTCTTTCTTTCTTTCTTTCTTTCTTTCTTTCTTTCTTTCTTTCTTTCTTTCTTTCTTTCTGCCAGGCAATTGGAGTTGTGAATTGCCTTGGATCACACACCTACCAAGTGTTAAGTATCTGAGGTCATATACATACTCAGGTCCTCTTGACTCCAGGCAGGTACTTTATGAACTGCAAAATGTAGCTTCCCCTATCATTAACTTTTTTTTTTTTTTTTTTGCTGAGGCAATCAGGGTTAAGTGACTTGCCCAGGGTCACACAGCTAGGAAGTGTTAAGTGTTTGAAGTCACATTCAAACTCAGGTCCTCCTGACTTTAGGGCTGATGTTCTCTCCACTTTACCATTGACTTTTGGTAGAAAGAGAGTCCCTGCCTTTAATGGGGAAAGACAACATCTATAGGGAAATTGAAAGCAGCATCAGGGAAGGAGATACCCATATGGTATAAAAAAATCCAAAGAATCGGGAATTCATTTCAGCCATGGCTGGTTTGGGGATTCTGGAAGAAACCAACAGATCAGAGGAAGGGATTACAGAAGCAGAGTTCACTTGCAGTTGGAGGGAACTTTCAGAATGAGAAGGTTTCTAAGGCACAGATAAGATGATGTAGAGAGTCAGGAATGCAGTCTGGAGAGGGGTGAAGACAAGGATAATTAGCCTAACCATTTTCCTCATCCATTCTTACCTAAATATTAGATTTGTTTATGTCTGCATGCATTTCTTTGTCTGTTGGTCTCCTCATTTAACTAGCCGTCTTCTTGGAGACCAAGCACTTTACAAATGGCAGCTAGGTGGCGTTGTGGATACAGCAGCAGCCCTGGAATCAGGAGTATCCTCAGGTGTCAGATACTTAGCTGGGTAACCAAGGGGGTAACTTAAACTTTTTATTTTTATTTTATTTTTATTTTGCGCCTTAATTTCCTCATTTCTAAAATGAGCAGAAGAAGGAAATGACATTCCAGTCAACAACAATAATAAAAGTATGATTACCCCTTGCATTTGTTTTAGGTATGGATTGGACCAGATGATGTCTAAAATTCCATTTAATTCTGAAATTTTGCCATTTTCCACATAAACATTTTTTAAAATAACTCAGCTATCATACCTCAGCTACGTCTTCATTATGCTAATTATCCCTATGGACTTGCTAATTTGATGTTATAGATTATAATTGTATTGTCTGTGGGACATAGTAGGAGAATAATAAGGGATGAGTAGAACATAAGGAACAGTAAATATCTCACCACTCTCTTGCCCACTGTGTCAGCCTGGTCAATCTGTGCTTTTTTTCTTTACCTGAAAAACAAAAAAACACAAAACACAAAACCCGAAAACAACAAATAAGCAGAAAACAGCTAACTTTTCTGATTGTTCCTAACCTCAGACAGACAATCTGGCAGAATGCTGGGAGGCTCATTAAATAGCTGTGATTGCTACTGTTGCTTTAAAATTATATAGTTGAGTTTTAAGGAGAGTCTGTGATATGAGAAATAGTTTCATGACAGAGCAAGAGATTTGTTACCAAAGGTTAGAGAATGATTTAAGAATTGATAGTTGAGGTTGCTGGAGTAGGGTAACAGAATGAGACAACTTCTATGAAGGTAATGGAGTGCAACCAGCCATAGTTTCTGAAATCAATGCTTTTCTGTTTCTATTTCTTTTCAATTTTTTGGGTGATTCATGTAAGGTCACTCATCCAGTTCCATCAGTTTAGTTTCTTGCTTCTTGCTTTTTCAGCTTGCATTCCTCAATTCATGCTTGAATGACATCTTGGTATAGTGGATTATTAAAATGCACTTCCTGAAAACATATTGAAATAAGGCCAAAGAGATGCCTTGCTGTAATTACTCACGTCTTTTTGGTTAATTGAGTACAAAGAGTTTAAGTCTCTGAAAGTTGTTGAAGAGAGGTGAAAGAGTGATTACCCAACAGAAGAAAAATATAAGGTTTATTTTTTTCTTTTTGTGTTATTAAAATTTTAGCTTCTTTAGGGACTCTAACGTTCTACTGAACAAACCGATTGCAATGCGCACGCACACACACACTCACACACATACATCCCTCTAGAGATGTATGTACAGCTGTGTATATATATGTGTGTGTGTGGTATGTGTATGTAATGATATAAGTATATATGTGTCCATGTACTATATATATATATATATATATATATATATATATATACTGTGTTTAGGTATATATTCATATACAAATGCATATATGTGGTTCAATTCGGCATTTATTAAGCACCTACAATCTGCCAAATACTATTCTAGGGATTACAAAGACAAAAAGAAAGAGTTCTTTTCCTCAATATTTTTTAAATGGGAAGATATATATATGACAATGTATTAGTAATAATAAGTATATATATATATATATATATATATAATTTGAATATATACAAGGCAATGGAATAGGAGACATGAGAAGATAGGTCCATCAGGAATGGTGTTGGAGCTTTAGTTGAAGTTTGAAGAAACTAGGGATTTTGAGAAAGGGAGACAAAGAGGGAATGCATCTCAAGCATGAGATGACAGCCTATGGCAAGGTATAGAGGAAGCAGATAGAATGTTGTGAATGAGGAACAGAAGGAAGTTCAGTTTGGTTACATTTTAGTTGTGCATATGTATAACTACACAATACATATATATGCACACACATATACATATATGTGTATATGCATGCATACATATAAATGCACAAGACACAGATATAAATGTAAGTATATGTGTATGTGTACATCTAAACATATATATGTATATTATATATAGGATATTTATAATAAAACTAGGCAAGTAGTTTGTATATACCTGGTGGTTACCAATTAAAAATTGCTTGATTCATATGCCCAAGCTCTTGAGAATTCTGGTAGGTCAATAATGATGCTAAAGATTTTTGATTAAGTTGAATCTAGTTTAGCTTAAAGCCAACCCCACAAATCAAAGCTATGCCAGTGGTAATTTTAGTTCAGTCTAATTCAAGCACCTTGGTGTCCACAAGATGCTGTTTAGTGTATAGAAGAAAAAGCATCATCTTTGGAGTCTGAAATCAATTTAGCCTTTGTAACTTTCTAGCTATTCAGCTACCTGACCATTTTGGACTCCACTAATTCCCTCTAGAAAGTGATAGGATTGGGCTAGGTGTTCTCTAGAGTTCATTCCTAAATCTCAGAAATCCTTGTGTTTTATTCTCTGATGCTACTTTATCTTCTTTTTCTGAAGTATTTCTACTTTCTTTTTTTTCTCAAGACTGGTTCACAATCAATAACCATTTCATGTTTCCTCAAAAACTGATTGGAAGAGGGAATTTATCTTTTGTGAAAAATTTGTGTTTTATATATCTGAATGTTTATATTTTCTATACCTGATTTTTTTTTGCATGGGAAAAATCTACAGAAATACTATTTAATTTATATTGTTATTTGAATAGGTTCCTCTTGAGTCAGTTTTCTTACCCATGAAAATTGATAATGGTCCAGAGAAAAGTTATGTTTCAGCTCAGGGTTCAAAGACTCTGCCTGAGTTCATTTAAATATACTCTAGAGCTGAGCAAATTTTAAGTGAAGACAAATTTGACTCACTAGTATTTTTCTTCCTGCAAGCCTATTATCAATATATGCCACATTTTATGACATTGGTAAATATGGGAAGGGAGTTAAGAACTTTGTGAGCTGGTAAAATTTTTAGTGAGTTAAAATTCTTTGCAACCCATTTGCAAGGTCATTATATATTTAGTGAGTGATTTAATCCCATACTCAATCTTTATAAAATATTATTGACTGTCAATAACATTTTCACTTGTTTTTTTTGTTCTGTCATTATTCCATTTTTAAGAAAAATGAACATCTCTAGGTAATTTAATATTCATACACACCAACTTGAAGGAAATATTTTCACAAATTATATTTGCAATATTTGGTGAGACATCAAATGTCAGGAGTGAACAAGGCAAATGGTACATTTCTTTTCATTCTCATTAAGTCTTAGAATCATAAATGATCACGTAGCAGTAGCACTTGAGAAGGGAAAACAGAATTGTCATTTAACCAAGAATAAGTGCCAGTTTGTGTCATCATCTCCATATTTTAAACATGTGGTATAAATAATCTAGCAAACATTGCCAAATATCTATTTATCTGTCTGTCTTTCTATCATTTTTCTTTCTCTTCCTTCTTTCCTCCCTCCCTCTTTCCTTCCTTCCTTCCCTCCCTCTATCTTTTCCTCCTTTTTTCTTCTTTTCCTTCTCCTTTCCTTCTTCCCTCCCTCCCTCCTTTCCTTCCTCCCTCTCTTCCTCCCTCCCTCCTTTCCTTCCTTCCTTCCTTCCTTCCTTCCTTCCTTCCTTCCTTCCTTCCTTCTTCCTTCCTTCCTTCCTTCTTTCCTTCCTTCTTTCCTTCCTTCCTTCCTTCCTTCTCTTTCTTTCTCTTTCTTTCTTCTGAGTTTTCAAACTATGAACAGAACTTTTTTACTTTAGTCACCTATTCTTTTCCTTGCTATTAGAGATAAATTCAGAAAAATATGTATCTGACTACAGTTTTTATATTTGCAGAATGAGACAACCTCTATGAAGGTAATGGAGTGCAACCAGCCATAGTTTCTGAAATCAATGCTTTTCTGTTTCCTTCCACCATAAAAAAACCAAAGTAAAATAGAGGAAATAGGAAGAAAAATAATTAAAACACTGAGAATAGACTTTGGTAGCCTTTATTTATTTGTCTTAATTTGATTATTATTATTATTTATTCTTGAATATATAAACAACTTATTATCTTCATGTATTGTTTAAATTTTTGTGCCCTACTTAATGTTGTTAGGAAAATTAGTTTTTATGCATGTATGCTTTGAGCTTCTATTTTTTATAGGGGGATTGATTGAAATACTTTTTTTTTCTATTCTGGGTTATCTCATGGACTTCCTATACTAACTGTTATACAATCAGGGATTGAAAGGATCATTACTTTCTTGTAATTGCTGGAGTTTGGACAGTGGCTAGTAGCAAACCCAAGAAACATGCTATTTGTCATTAAACAAACACAGTCTGCTTTGGTTAAAATCAGTTTATTGCTCTTAGGTGTTGTCTCAATATGGCACAAAAAAACCAAATAGCTATAGTTGGCTTTTATTTTTTTAATCTTCTATTTTTGCATTTTAGTATGATCATTTCCTTATCACTGTGAAGTTTTTATTGAATCAAGTATTCCAGAAATAGATTATCAATTGAGTAGAAATATCAACCTATCTGACCTAGCAATCACCATTACTTCTTTCAATTTGTGGCTGTTATATAACTGCAATTTAAAAATAAATTCCTTCTTTGGAAAAGTTTTGTCTGAAGAGATAAGGTATATATTTAGAAAAAGTCAGAGAACTTTAATTCAAAAAGCATATTAACCATTTTGATTTTTAGTAATATAAGTTAAATTTTGCCCTCAGAAATTTACCCCAAACTTCCAGTATATTTTTGGTATTTTAGTGAGAATTGCTAGTGAGGTTCTAAAACACAGTCATACACAGTACTTGTTAAAACAATTTAATAAGCCAAGGTATTGATGTTGTATTTTCATTCAACAATAGAAGCCATTGGCAATGTCAGTGTTCAGCAGAGACAAATTTTTATTTTCCATGCTGGAGAAAGAAACAATATTATGAAAACAATGGATTTTATAGTCTTATATAATTCTGTGCTATGAAAAAAGCAATCAAATTGAGATGCTTTGAACACTTGCTATTTTATAGAATTGAATGGGAAAGGTATAGCTAGGTTCATACATGTGCAATAGTCCACGGGGATCTTATTTTGCTCAAAATAAACATTTTAAAATTAAAACCTTCATACTTTTCATTGCCAAATGTGTTTGTCTTCCTAAAAGATTCTGAAAATGTATGGCTCCTAAAATAGGAGAAACGTTTTGGCGATCACATCCTTTATCACAGGCAGTTATCACAAACACTAGCACAACTGTTTGATGACTTAGGTGCTGATGATGGGAAGCTGAGAAAGATCATTATTGCAAAGGATTGCACCATTAGGATGCCCAAAGATCTTGACAGGCTACAACATTGGGTCAAATCAAGTAAGTAGAAATTTCAGAGGAATAAGCGTTATTGTTCTAGTGTTGGAGGAAAAAATCAGCTTACTAGTATAAGACTGGGGAGATATGGCTGAAGAGAAGTTTGAAAAAAAAGATTTTGGAGTTTTCGTTAAATGAAAAACGGTCAAATGAATTAATTACATGATATAGTAGTCAACAACATTCATTTTAATACTACTTTTTTGTTGTTATTTTTTATGCCATGTTAAGAGAGATTTGGTGTCCAGGATCAGGGAGGTGATCTTCCTATTCTAGAATTATCAGGTCAGATCACATATAAAAGTGGCAAATACTGGGAAATATTTATTGTGAAAGACATAAGTCTCTTAGGAAATGTTTGTTAATTATGTAGTTATGCATGATGTTTCTGTGTGTTTTCGATGTTAGACAAAAATTTTTGCCTAATCTGTTTTCTTCCTTCTTTTTTTAATCACATTGATTTTATTCATGCAAAAGTGTTGAAAATTTAAAAACTCACAACTATCTATTGTCTTCCCTTATTGAGTACAGTGACCATTTTGCTTTTGTATTTACACTGTTACTATTTAATTATGTAAGCTTGAGTAGGTCAATCTGAAGAATGAAGGAACTTGAGGGGTCATGTGAAGGAAATGGAAATAATATTTATTCTGGAGAGGAAAAGACTTAGTGGAATAGGCTATATTAAAACATGGTAAAAACAATCATGTGGAGGAAATCTTTGATTTATTTTGCTTACCACTATCAGACCAACCTGGGAGAACTGTGTGGAAGTTGCAAAGGAGTATACTGAAATTTTTATATAAGCAAAAATTTACTAACCAGTAGTATAACTAGCATTTACATAGTGCATTTAGATTAGCAAAGCAAATATGTTATCTCATATCTCATTTGAACCTAAAGACAACTGTGTAAAGGAAATACTATTATTATCCCTATTATATAAAACAGGAAATTATTACTGAGTGAGATTAAATAACTTATTTAAGATCACCCAGCTAAGTAAGAGACAAGTAAGATCTGAGCTCAAACTATCCTGACTTCATGTATAGGATTCTCTATACTTTGCTACCCAGATGCCTCCTCCAAAATAGAATGGGCTACCTTGGGAAGTGGTGGGTTCAACTTCAGTGGAAGGTTTCAAAGAACGAATGACCATTTGCTAGATGTGCTATAAAGGGGATTATTGTTTATTTTAAAGGCTAGTCTCTATGGAGTGCTATGAAATCCTTTCTAGCTCTGAGATGCTGTGATTCTATTACTCTTCAGTAATGGAGATACCTCTTTGCAGCTTTTAAAGATGAAAGAAATATAGTCATTGGACCCATGTGCCAATGAAGTCAACACTCTTAGCAACACTGGGAAGGAATGTAATCTGTAACAATAATCTTCAAAAATTCTAGTCCTGATATGACTTGTCCAAAGCAAAAGATTTTTCCTATAAGTTACCTTACCTACCTGCACTTACAGTGAAAAACTCCCTCCAGAGAGGAATAACTTACTAGAAATGTTTGCCAGAATTACCTTTTGCTGATTGAAGGAAAAAAAAAAGATGGGCATAGGGAATTCACATAGTTGCAGACTCACTCACTTGTCTTCATAATTGTCCTGCTGCAGTGTGTAATGGAATGAATCAATTGCAGCAGAAAGCTATTTCCCACTTTTGAAAATATGCTCACCTTTCCATTGTATTTTATAAAGTGCTTTCCTCCTAGCATTCTTATGAGGTGGGTAGGTTTCAGATTTTGTCCTAGTCTTGTGATTTTCTAAATGTAGGGAACTTTCAGTATTATTGGGATGCTGTATTATTGAGATGCTGTCACTTTCCCTGGGTCATGCTCCTAGTGCAAAACAGAGGCTGTATTTGAACCCAGGTGTAGGCTCTGAGAAACTATCCACTTTGTCATATTGCCTCTGAATACATAATGATAAAACTGATGTAATTCTTCTCTTCTACAGAATATAAGAACTATGTTAGCAAAGAGCTAGGGAATGAAAGGACTCATTTATGTCTAATATCAAAGTCTCTATATACATAGTGGGACAGCAAAAGAGAAGGGGAGGAGGGAACAAGTCATTTTAGGTGCCGACTATGTTCCACTGTGCTAAGAATTTTTCAAATATCTTCTTTTATTCTTACAATAGCTTTATGAGGTAGATGCTAGTATCCCAATTGTATAGTTGAGGAAACTGAGATAATGTCTTGGCCATGGATGTATCTGAAACTAGATTTTGATCTTTTAGGCTCAGTGTTTTAGCTATTTTGACACCCACCATTTTTCCACCCAGCTTTTACTTCAAGTCATTCTGGCCCTTTAGTGTTATCTATAACATTTATCATGAACAGACCAATTTGATTCTTACATGAACTGAAATGTGGTCTGTGAGAAGGGTAAACTAGATTGCCAATTATACCTAAAGTTTAGGGCATCTTGGCTATGTGGTCAATTGGAGTTCCTTAACATTGTTTTTCCTCTCTCCAAGAGAGAACAATGTTTCACAAACCTGGGTGGTTTTATTTTACAGGGTTTGGAGATTCTGCACTGTTTAAGAACTGGGTCCTGGGGTGTTTCCAATAAGGTATCTGAGTGGTTATGATAACTTCTGTCATTTTATCCTTAGAATTATGTTATCTGCCAACCCTATCACAAAGGTTAGATGTATGTCTCTGGACTTAATTTATGGAATACATCAAATCCTTTCTTTTAAGTACCTTGTACATTGACTTCTAAACAATATGAATTGAACTTTCTTTAAGTTTTTTTTTGAAACAGATCTACTCAAACACCAAAAGAATGATCTAAACAAATACAACCCAAATTTCTGACCATATAATTAAACTTTTAGAAGTGGAAAGCACTTCTGTAGCCATCTAATGGAACTCTCTTCATTTTATATGTAACAGAGAATTGGACAATAATGGCCTAGTCATTTGAATATGCATGGTTGTGCTCATGGGTAGCCTGAGTGAATATAATAAAAATGACAATACTACCTAAAGTAATCTACATATTTAGTGCCATACCAGTCAAACTCCCAAGAAATTGTTTTATTGACCTAGAAAAAATAATAACAAAGTTCATCTGGAAGAACAAAAGATCAAGAATCTCAAGGGAATTAATAAAAAAATGCCAATGAAGGTGGCTTAGCTGTGCCAGACCTAAAACTATATTATAAAACATCAGTCATCAAAACCATTTGGTACTAGCTAAGAAATAGAATAGGTGATAAGTAGAATATAATAGGATCATGGGACAAAATGGTCAATAACTATAGCAATCTAGTCTTCGACAAACTCAAAGACCACAGCTTTTTGGATAAGAACTCGCTATTTGACAAAAAACTGCTGGGAAAATTGGAAATTAGTATGGCAGAAACTAGGTACTGACCCATGCCTAACACCATATACCAAGATAAGGTCAAAATGGATTTATGATTTAGACATAAAGAGTTATATTACAAGAAAATTAGAAGAACATAGAATAATTTACCTCTCATATCTGTGGAAAAGGAAGGAATTTGTGTCCAGAGAAGAACTAGAACTCATAATTGAACATCATATAGATAATTTTGATTATATTAAGTTAAAAAGTTTTTGTACACACAAAACAAATGCAGAAAAGATTAGAAGAGAAGCAATAAATTGGGAAAACATTTTTACATTTAGGGGTTCTAATAAAGGCCTCATTTCTAAAATATATATAGAATTGATTCAAATTTATAAGAATCCAAGCCATTCTCCAATTGGTAAATGGTCAAAGGATATGAACAGACAATTTTCACATGAAGAAATTAAAACCATTTCTAGTCATATGAAAAAGTGCTCTAAATCGCTATTGATCAGAGAAGTGCAAATTATGACAATTCTGAGATACCATTACATACTCTCAGATTGGCTAAGATGAAAGGAAAAGATAATGACAAATGTTGGAAGAGATGTTGGAAAACTGGGACACTAATACATTGTTGGTGGAATTGTGAATGAATCCAGTCATTCTGGAGAACGATTTGGAACTATGCTCAAAAAGTTATCTAACTGTGGATACCCTTTGATACAGCAGTGTTTCTACTGGGCTTATATCCCAAAGAGATCTTAAAGGAAGAAAAGGGGCCTGTATGTGCAAAAATGTTTGTGGCAGCCCTTTTCATAGTGGGAAGAAAAAGGAAACTGAATGGAAGCCCATCAGTTGGAGAATGGCTGAATAAGTTATGGTATATGAATGTTATGAAATATTATTGTTCTATAAGAAACGATCAGGAGGGTGATTTCAGAGAGTCCTGGAGAGACTTACCTGAACTAATGCTAAGTGAAATGAGCAGAACCAAGAGATTATTGTACATAGCAATTTCAATATTGTGATCAATTCTGATCTCTTTCCAACAATGACATGATTGATGCCAGTCCCAATGATCTTGTGATGAAGAGAGCTATCTACACCCAGAGAGAGGCCTGTGGGAACTGAGTGTGGAACACAACATAACATTCTCACTGTTTTTGATGTTGTTCATTTTCATTTTGTTTTCTTATTCATTTTCTTTCCTTTTTGATCTGATTTTTCTTGTGCAGCAAGAGAATGTGTTTACACATATTGGATTTAACATATATTTTAACATGTATGACATGTATTGGATTGGTTGCAATTTAGGGGAGGAGGTGGGGGGAAGGAGGGGGAAAATCTGAAACACAAGGCTATGCAAGGGTCAATGCTGAAAAATTATCTGTGCATATGTTTTGAAAAAAAAAAGCTTTTTTTTTTTAACGAAAAAAGGAAATAAAAGAAATCAGAAGGCACTAAACAACATAGCATATCCTTAAGTCTAATCTCACTAAGCATCCCAAAGTCAAATGTCACTAAGGCTGAATCAGAGGCAAATAGTGAAAGTGGTCTAAAAGGGGAATGGACTAGCTAAATGACTACTTTTTGACTATTTTAATTCTTGGGAATTAAAATTCTTGGCTAAGGGAAATTCTTGGCTAAGCACAGAGTGGTTAATGTGGTCTTTGAGGTAACTTCCTTCTCTGACATTTTATGATTCTGTTTCTGTGATCTTGGAAATACCTCCTATTTATACTGCAGATATCTTATATGCATGTCCATAACTGTTTCCATCTAGTCTCCCCCATTAACATGTTAATAACTTGAAGGCAGTTTCCCTTTTTTTGCATTTCTGGCCATTAACACAATATCTGGAACATAGTTAATATTTAATAAATGTTTTTTGATAACTGAAAAAAAAAGAATATGCATAGTGTGCTCTGCCTGCTATCAGTCCCCATTAGGCAGAGGGTTTCCCATTTTTTAAAAAAAAATTGAAGTGAGGTTGGGTTTGTACTCTTGTTCTTGATATATCTATTTTGTAAAATAATATCTATTTGAAAATAGAATAAATATCTATTTGTAAAAAAACTAATTGATATTAATTATTAATTATTAATCACTGATAGTAAGGAGTTATCAATTAGTTAAATAATAAAAAATTAAACATAATTAAATAATTATTTAAAGAATTGAAATTGCTAAATTAATTACTGTTCAATGATATCAAGGAATTATCAATTAGTTAAATAATATTAGAGTGATACTAACTAAAATTGGCAAATTATATTGAGACAATAATCACTGGCTACTAATATTGGAAGAACCATGATAGAAGGGGGCTCAAACTTTATATTCGAAGAATAATTCATCACTTCACGGTTGTCATTCATGACCCTAAGGCTGGTAGGGATGTATCCAAACTCAGGGTAGTAACTAGTTCAAGTGTTGCTGGGGTAGGTAGAGTGAACCCTCAAACTTATATGTATACTACATGCAGATAAATAAAGTTGGAGAAGTTGAGTTGCCTCATACTAAATGAATTACAACTCTGAGACTCCTTGTGGTACTTTTTTCCTTCGCTTACACTGAAATCCAGGACTTACTTACTAGTTGAATTTTTACTTAGACTAAGGATATCTTGATGAGAAAGCAGTGATTATTCACAACTTACCTGATTTACGTCTCTCAGTCTCTCCCCAGTCAGTGATAGATAAGTGATCAGATAAGGAGCCCATAAGTGCTACAAATGGATTCATAGGTTTTAAACATCAGCCATGAATCTTCAATTGATGATTGATTTTAATATTGGAGATGCTTGATTTCTTGTAGGTTCCTAGTCTCTTAGACCTGAATCTTCTTTAGTGGTTTTACCTGTCTACATCTGTTCTTTTTGAGCTTTTTGCTCTTAATAGTCTTCTGAGATTTATTTATTCTTTTAAATTTCCATGGATTATTATGGGAAATTTGTCTTCTTGGTTTATTCTTAATTAATTCCCCATTCCTTATTGTAGTTCCTATAAACTCTACCTGACTATTTGTATTTATAGTTCTTCAACCTGATTCTGACTTTTGACAACCTGAATATCTCTTGCTCCTGTTGAAGTACATGGAAAAGAGTCTTGGCTCTGAAGTCAGAAAAACTGAGTTCAAATCCTACTTGTAAATTTTACTATGTGATATTTATGGTGTGATAGTAGGCAAGCCATTTCATCTCTCTGGGACTCAGTTTCCGTCACCTGTAAAGTGGGGAGGGGAGTGAGCCAGTTGATTTCAAAGGTCCCTTTTAACTATAGATTTATGATCCTTTAATCATATTCCTATGATATTCCCCACAATCTTATTTTTCTTCTGATTCAAGGAATTCAAATATAACTATCAGAATTAACAGCTGAAAATAAATAGAAAAAGCCACTTTAATTTAACTTAAAGTTAATAGGAAAAAAATTACCTAAATTTCCCTTAGATTCCTGAAAATTTCCTTAGAAATAGATGAGTCTATTTCTTTAATCCTTGATCTCAGTAATATTTTACAAAGAGAGAAATCATGAATTAGTTAACATTTTGGCATGAATTTAATAAATTATATTTTATGCAATAATAAAAACTCTGGCAATTTTAGTTTCTTCACTCAATTTGATAAAGTTTATTACAAGAAAACAAGAATTTTAATGTTACAACTATTAGAACAGGAGCTTAGAACCAAGAGATCACAGAATCCAACCATCTCTTCTTATCTAAGCTAGCAATCAGTATTTGGTGCTAATATAGCATGAGTTTCCAAGTAATGCAGATGCTAAAAGGAAAGAGTTCTTCTTAATTATTTTTCACTCTGCTACTTAGAAAACTCATTCTGGGAAGTTTAAGTGTCTTGTTCAAGATCACAATATAGTGTCAGAAGTGGAATTTAAACTTAAGCCCTTTGATTCTAAAGTCAGAATCCTTTCCACTATATCAGCACTCTTGACTCAAATCCACACATACCATACCTCTAGACTAAATAATCAAGTATCATCACACAACAAAGTATGGAAGTAAATAAATAAAGGTAAGAATCAGAGAGAATTTGTGTCCTCAGAAAGTCCTCTGATTTTGGATATGATACGCAATGCCTGGATAAGTGTAGAATTGCTAATAAATGAACCTATCAGTTGATAAAGTCAAATACTCACTCAGCAGTCTTCTTTGCTACTAAAATAGAAAATGAAGATGAATCTAATTATTCATGTATTGCTATAATAGAATTTTTGCAAAAGGCATATAAAATTTACTATTTAGAAATTGACTGTCAACAATGAACAGGAGGCTGAACAATCGATCAATCAATCAATCAAAAAGAAATGGGGATACTTTAGAAGGAAAAGAGGAATATGGATTAGAATAAGAGGTTGGAGTTGAAATAAACAGAGATGGATTCCAAATGTTTATAATCCTGAACCCAGATTTCTTTGTAATACAAGTACATTTTGAATATAATGTAGAATTGAAGAAAGGAAAAGGAAAGAAGAGTATTCTGTTGGGGGGGGGGAGACACCAAATAAAGTGTTTCATGGTTCTTAGACCTTGCGTTTTGTCATTTTTTTAATCCTGAAGAAATAGAATTCCAAATAGCTAAGACTAGAAAGTGTCTGGAGTCCATTTCTTCCCTAAAGCACATGTAGATGGACAATAGGGCCAGTGGTAGGGAACTGAGGAAATTGATTGCTTTAGATATAAAAGCCTAAGGCAGCAAAGAAAAAAAATGTTTCTTTTAAAAAATCTTTAAATAGAAGTTACAGTTCTTACCAGAACTTTAGTCTACTTGCCTGGGGCATTAGTTTTTTTTTTTTTTTTTTTTTTTTTTTTTTTAATAGAAGCAAATTCTAACTCTGAAAGTTAGCTAAAGAGCAGAAGCCTGAGGCTATGGAAATTTTTCCAAATTTCTGAATAATCCCACACTATTTCTATTGGGTCAGATTGGACATCCCTAGTTCAAGAAACTCTCTGCTTTTTATTCTGTGACCCATCAAAATCCTAATTCCTCATGAGAAAATTGCAGAAGGAGCAGCTCATGAAGATGTGTTATGGGGAGAAGTAAGAACAGAAAAAAATCTAAATTGTCTAAGAGATTGAAAAGAGAAGATTATTGCCCCCTTCACCTAATAAATGCTTGTTGAACTAAATTGGTTGGAGAATGGATCCCAGCATGTTCCTGGAGGCAGATGGAACAGCATATTCTGAATGCTGGGTAAAACAAATTAGAAAGGATAGCTAGAAGATTCAATTCAGTTCAACAATATGCATTCATTTCAGTGGGTATTAAGGAGGAAGAGAGAAAAGGAAGGAGAGACATATATGTGTGTGTGTGTGTGTGTGTGTGTGTGTATGTACAGATAGAGAAAGCCACAGAGGGACAGTCGGAGAGGCATCTAAGTCAATAAATGAAGAAAAGAGAGGTTCTGAGTGTATTAACTAGTATGACAGGGAGATCAGGAAAGGCTATCCATTAGCAATACTAGTAGGATGCTGATTAGGTAACTGGTATATGGTTCTTTTTATATTTTCTGTCTATCTATTTAATATCATTAAATAATTAGTGAATATAGGGAAAATCCACATTTAAAGAGAAAAAATGTGGCATTAAAAGTACTTCCTTGACATGGAGACCCTTTATAAAAGCATTTAAAAATTGTTTTGTTGATTAGCATATTGGTCTGGCTACAAATAAAGTTCACATTTCTGAAATCTCTTTCAAAGGAAATAATCAGACTAAAAATAAACAAAAATCCATTGATTATCAGTTGCACTCAGGTTTCATGCAAGTTCAATTTTTTGGGGGGGGAAAGGTAGAAATATATGACCTATATTTAAAATTATATGATATATTTGGCTACAGTCACAAAATATATGGATTTCCTTATAAGAGATGGTTAAAATTCTGCTGAGGAGGTATGGCACTAACTGAAGCATACATGGGAAGAGTTAATAACTTGGATTTACTACTTTTTTTGTTTAGCCATTTAAAGAATCCATAGCACCCTATATTCTGACTAATATATATATATATATATATATATCTGGAGAAGTTACCAGTTGAAAAATTTTGTCAAAAGTTGCCTTAGTGGCTATAAAAGTATTGGTTTATCTATGCCAAAAAATATTCCTGTGATGTAAAATTATTTAGGATTGTTGGAAAGAAAAATCTTGTTTGATAACAATGTTATTTTCCTGCACTTGAAATGTTGTCACATAAAATAAACTGGTACCTTTGCTCCTTGGAGTACACAGTTTCATTAAGTACTGGATTGTATTTAGATTATTCTTAAATCAAGAATTCATACTTCTTCAGCAGAACTTGAACCGATAGTAGTCTGAAAATAGCTCAATGACTGGAAAGTACTTCTTGGAGTAAACTGGAAAGTTTTCATAATTCCAGGCTAGAATTATGGATGGTCAAAGTTGGTGGTCAAGTTTGATGCAAAGGTTTTCTAGGGAGGTTCTCCCGATCCAAACTATCTCTCATACCCACGTATCCCAGTGCTTCAAATTCCATCATTAAACATTATTGCCCCTAAATAATCTTGGAAGGAGAAGGAGAAGGAAACCAAGGAACCAATTGAATTATTCTAGCATAAATTAATTCATCATATTCTTTTCTTGAGGAAAGGAGCAATACTAAGAAACTCTCAGTAACTGATAGGAAAAAGGGGAGAAAATACTGAAAGAGGAAAGAATGTTCATAGAAAGGGAAGGCAACCTAGACAGAAGCAAGCAAATCAACCAACCTTTCGCGCTGCTTTTGCTTCTTATCTATCCTATGTGGATATAATAACAACTAACTCATGAAAATTTCAGGCACCCTGGCTTATACCTGATTTTTTCTAAACAGATTTTTGCTGGGAAGACAAATGCTGAAGAGCCTGCATGAGGAGTTAAATATTAGCAGACAGGGAAGAATCTTGAAACAAAGGAAGAAAGCTTTCAGGCAGTTTCTGTTGCTAGGAAACCACATTTTGCTCATAGAGCTTCAAACTAACTAAATGATCTCATCTCTTCTTTTAGTAGAGAAGGGAACAAGAAAAAAACAAACAAACTATATTTTTCTACATATTCTAGTTTCAATCTATCAATTAATTAAGCACCTACTATGTGTCACACACTGTGTATTGGGTATACAGAAAAGGGTCAAAAATAAGTTCCTGAGGTTAAATAGCTTAAAATCTAATGGGGGAGATAACATCCAAACAAATATTTACAAAGCAAGCTAGGTGTTGGGAAAGGCCACTCATAAAGAGTGAGGGTTACCTGGACTTAAGGAAAGTTTGTGGTTGGAGCAGAGGAGGAAAAGCATTCCAGCATGAGGGACATCCAAAGAAAATGCCAGAAACTGAAAGATTGAATGTCTTACTTGGTAGAAAGTTCCTGGAAAATTATTTTAGAGACTATGGGATGAAACACTGTTATTTCAATGTTTTAGAGAGCTAAAATTTAATCAGTACCAATTATCAACTCCACCAGAGGGCCCTTACACTCTCAAACAACTTAAAAGATAATCTTCCTTAAGTGCTGTGTTCAAAAATATTCATCATTGCTGGGTCCTATTTTGCTAAATCTCCATGACCTAAACCAGGCTCTCCTTGGAAGGCACACAATTCATTTCTGGGTTCTTCCTCAAAGTCTTTCTGGTTTGGGACTAATGGTCCTTTATTATGATCTACTGGTATTGGCTTTGAGAACTCAGGGTGTCATCTTCAATCTATAATAAGATGGTTTAATCCTGGTTTCAAACAAATCAATTTATTGAAAAAAGACTCTTCTCAATGATGGAGAGAATGGTGACTTAGTGTCACATTCCTGGATGACGAATAGAATTGGTGTGAAAGCTTTTGAGAAAAGATTTTTTTTTCTTTCCTACTTCAAGAGAGGTCATGCATATTCCAGATACTCTTGAGGGAGACTACTGAGGAAACACATAGTTCAAGACTCTTCTAGAGTGACTGAAAAGAAAGAGAGCAAACATTTGAAGGCTTACATGTAGAGGAAAGACAATTTCTCAACATTATATCTGATTTTAATATTTCCTCCCTAGATACTGGGAAATTTCTTCTTGGGTGCGATCAAGGCCTCTTTGTCTTGGTTGAGCATATATAACTGGCTCCTAGTAAAATCTCAGTAATTTAATCTTTATAACTTTTCTGATTTCTGCTTGCTATCTGCATTGATAATTGGCCAACTAGATATCTGTAATTGTCATTTTTTATTAAAGCTTTTTTATTTTCAAAACATATGCATGGATCATTTTTCAACATTGACCCTTACAAAACCTTGTGTTTCAAATTTTCTCCTCCTTCCCCTTACCCCCTTCCCAGATAGCAAGTGATCCAATATATGTTAAACATGTTAAAATATGTTAAATCTAATATATGTATATATATTTATACAATTATCTTGCTGCACAAGAAAAATCAGATAAAAAAGGAAAAAAATGAAAAAAAAAAAAGGAAATGCAAGCAAGCAACAACAAAAAGAATGAAAATGCTATGTTGTGATCCACACTCCACAGTCTTCTCTCATCAAAGGATCATTGGAACTGGCCTCAAGATGGCCATTTGTTTAGCTAGAATTTGGTGGGATGGAACCAAGATTATCTGTAAGCTTGGCAAATGCTTTCCTCTTTTGAAAAATGCAAACTAAGGAAACAGCTTAAAGCTAAGAAAATCATTCTTCTAGAGTAGCATTATTAAGGGAGATAGATAATTGTAGTCTAGGACCCCAATTTCTCATAAGAAAACAGCTTTATGATCCCTTTTTTTGTTTCCTTCCAGGTATAAATCAAATCCTTAGCGAATAGACAACTTATTTTCAGAAAGGTTAAACCTATAAGTTTTCCTTTTGAACTGCAGCTTCTATAGATACTTGTACTTAGGAAGCCATGATTTTACTGACATGACTATTTTCTCCACCAATTTTCTTTTTTAAATTTTCAGATGTTCTCCAATCCTGTTCTATTCTTAATGACTCCATTTGAGTTTTCTTGGGAATGGTATTAGAGTAGTTTGCTATTTCCTTCTCCATCTCAAATTACAGATGAGAAACCTGAAGCAAACAGGATTTAAGTGACTTGATCAGGGTCACACAGTTTGTAAGTGTCTGAGGTCAGAATTGTATTCAGAAACATGAATCTTCCTGACTCTGAGCCTGACAATCTGCTGCATCATCTAATTGCCCACTGATACAAACCACAATGTATCTATGCCTTCTCATTTGAGATAACTTTTAATTCTGTTTTTGTATAAATTCTCCGTAATGGATCTACCCAACATACAAAAAGTATCATATTAAATAAAAAGAATTAGCTATAAAACTTTTTTGACACTGATGAAAATTTTAAAATGCATTAACTACATAGCCTGCAGAAGTAAGAATCAGAAATAATTAGCCTCAGCAGTCCAGTGTTTGAGAAAGCCAAGAAAATATATACTTTTTGGAGAAAGACTCTCTTTTGAACCAGGACTTTTGGCAAAAGTGAAATCAATTTCACAAAAAATAGAATTCGGCCATCATTTAACACTATATATACAGCAATACATTTCAAATGGATTCATGACTTAAATATAAAAACTATGATTTTTAAAAATCTGGAAAAAATTTCAATTGAGGTACCTTTCAGAACTCTACTTGGGGTGACAGGGATGTATGAAATGTTGAGGGAAGACTAGTACCTCTAGCAGGAGGACTTCCAAACCCTTTTCAAGGTTAATCGTTTACCTTGTTTAACCGGTCACCTAGCTCTCATGTATGGCTCCAAAAAACTGTAGCATGTCTACTACCCATAACATAGTAAAATTGTCTCAGCATTGTGCTATAACAGATTCAGGATAACTGACAGACTTCAAATCCATAGTGTGTTAGGGAGATGTATACCCCAAGTTTGTGAAGACCTCTTCCTGGTGAAATGATTGGATGAGAACAATTTGTTTTAACATCCATGAAGAAGAAAGAAGCAGGCATCGTGGAGTGTTTAACACTTAGAACTAAAGATGCCAAGGTCATGCATGGCACCCATAGGCCATCACAAGTCACCTTAACTTTTGTCTTGCTGCTAGACTTTGATGACTCCGGAAGGAAGACTGAGGTTGACAACTTTGTGCAACTCTACCTCACTTAAACCCATTTCACTCCACAATATAAGTGGCCCTCTTCTAAAGCAAAGGACAAAAGAGCAACAACTGGAGAGAATTCTTCATCAAGCCAGGATAGAGGAGATCACAAAAATTAAAATAGGCAATTCTAGTTATGTGAAATTGAAATACATTTTGCATAAACAAAACTTCTATAGAAAGTACAAAAAAAGGAAACTATTAGCTGTGGAAAAAATCTTTGCCTTCTTCAGTCTCAATGCTACTTGTTTCAAAAAAACAGGGATAGTATATGTTACTGCAATAATCATCAAACAATGGGTTTAATTAGCTTCTTTACATAATCTATTGACCAAAAATGACTTAGTTATTCTCTTGACTATGGACTAGACACAGAGGATAGATATTTAGTGGCTCTAACATCTCTTCTGGTCATAGGAGATGTAGAATCCTAAAACTTTTTCTACATGACATGAATGATAGCAATTAGTATCTTAGGCAGTATTTATTAACTTTTTCCTGGGTATATCCCAATCTAATCCAAGGAATGAAATGAACTATTTAAAAAAATTTGGTCTCTGTTTTTGACTTATAAGCTTCATTTTGTAAAATATTTCACTCTCAGTCATTTCCTCCTATTAAGTCATAAATTCAGATATCCCCAGTGTATAGCATAAAATTTGTAGTAGATTAATATATAGTTAAATAGTAGCTTAATAAATGGTTGAGTGATGGAACTATGGAGATATATATATGTACATATATATATATATATATATATATATACACACACACATACTTCCTGTTTTGTTCCTGAATTTTCTGCTTAGATAAAAAAGCTTACAGATCAATCAATAAATCAGTAAGAACCTACTATGTAAGATTATTCTGCTAGCTACTGTGGAAACACATATTAAAAAAATGAAACAATGTCCATTTTCAAATACTCTCAAATCAAGACTATCCAGGGATCAAAAAGGGGCTCAGGATAAAGAATGGCTTTAATTCTCAAGCTCTATGTTTAAAAAAGAAGGCTCCTTGGAAAACATCCGTAGAAGGAATTCTAGATGCTACATGCTCCTTCTCTGTTCTATTCTATGACCCTTGCGTCACCTTTGCTACCCCAGTCCAGCTGGGCTGGTTACCCCTTCTCCTTTTTTCATTATATTTCTTTCAGGCATGCAGGAGTCAAAAATAGCCAGCAGAGTTTTGCTGTTTCTAGGCATAGCTGAAGAGCTGAGCCTTTCCATTCAGTTACATATATACCATAGTACTCACATCAGTATTTTCCTTTTGTGGTAGCCAAAGAACTAGAAACAAATTGGGTGCTCACTGGTTAAACAAACTGTGGTATAAGAATGCAGTTGTCCAAACTATAATTCATATGAAGAATTTTGAGAAACATGGGAAGATTTTATGAACTGATATTTAGAAAATATACAGAATCAAGAAAAATATGCAAAATGATTAGAACAATGTAAGTGAGAAGAACAATAAATTGAAACTATGTGACAAGAAAAACCAGCTTTTCATCTACTTGCAGGTGAGGTGAGTAAATGCATTTCTCTTCTTATGCTAGAGATATGAAAGATTCTGGGTATGAAAAACTGCATATCATGTAGTTAGTCACTTGCAATTGGTTTTGTTTAATTGATTCTTTTTAGTACAAAAGCAAGAATTATCACATTCTAGAAAAATGTTTAATGTGTTAATGTTTTAAAATAACTTATCATTATTAAATTCTTTAAATTATACAGAGGATCTTCTCAGTACGTGAGATAGGCAAAGTAACTTCCCTAAGTTCTCATGAAAAATGCTGGAGGTTGGAATTTAAATTCAGGTCTCCTGGCTGCAAATCCAATGTTCTTCGATTAGGTCATGCCCTGGTAATCCCTGTGCATGGGACAGTTTATCCCCTTCTGTCAAATGAACTCCATCTTTATTATTTTAGGTTGGAGAGTCAGTCTACTCAATAAACTCACATGATTCCTTATTATCCCCAGGATAGAATATAAAATCTTCTATTTGGCTTTTAAAGTCCTTCATTACTTGCTTCCTTCCTATCTTTCCAAGCTTTTTACATTGTTACTTCCTTCTTTTCTCTATGATTTCTCAACACTGGCCTTCTTGGACTTTTCGCCATAGATAATGCTCCATTTCCTGACTCCTTTTTTTCCATTGGTTGGCCTCCATACTTGGAGTGCTTCCTTCCTTATCTCCATCTCCTGACTTCAATGACTTCCTTCAAGTGACAGATTAAATATTACTTTCTACAAGATGCTTTCTTTAATTTTCTTTGCTGTCTTCTTCCTCCCCCTCCCTGCCAACTCTCTTGGATAGGGTCATCTCTGAGATTACCTCCCATTTATGTAAGAGGGACAGAGAGAGAGACAAACAGAGAGAGAGAGAGAGAGAAAGAGAGAGAGAGAGAGAGAGAGAGAGAGAGAGAGAGAGAGAGAGAGAGAGAGAGAAAGAGAGAGAGAGAGAGAGAGAAGAGAGACACAGAGAGAGAGACACGTAGAGAGACACAGACATAGAGACAGAGAGAGAGAGAGAAGAGGGAGAGAGAGGGAAAGAGAGAGAGAGAGAGAGAGAGAGAGAGAGAGAGAGAGAGAAAAGAGGGAGGGAGGGACAGAGAGATAGAGAGACAGACAGACAGACAGAGAGAGACACACAGAGAAACACAGACAGAGAGACAGAGAGAGAGAGAAAAGAGGGAGGGAGGGACAGAGAGACAAAGTTCAAATGATTATCTATCTCTGTCTATCTATCTATCTATTCTTGCACAGGTGTAGCTGTTTGTGTGCTATCTCTCCTAATTCGAACATGATCTCCTTGAGGACAGGGCTGAGTTTTTACCTTTTTTTATATCAACAGTATTTGGCTTTTGCTAAGTACATAGAAGGCACTTAAATGCTTGTTGATAGATTGATTATTAAAATATTCCAGTTTAGCTTCTTAACATTTTGTAGTTTTACTATTGTCAGAAATGCTTCCCAGAAAAGTGTTCTACATCTGAAGTCCATGGCCTCTTATTCTATCCTCACATGAGATGGAGAATAGTTGGTCAGCAATGTTCTATGACTCATGTATTTTAAATATATCAACTCCACCTTTCCATATTTCTCTTCCAGATGAAAAATGCAATGAACCTATATTTTATTTTCTAATATTCTACCTTCACAGTGGTGAGTTCAAGACTTTTGTTGTTTTATTATTCCTAATTTAAAACAAAACTTTCAATCATTTGCTTTTTCAGCATCAATTTATGCACTTTTGGAAAAGAAAGCCGTGCCTATTTAATGCTGATCAAATCATGAATGAGACCCAAAGATGCTAGAAATTATTCCACACAGAAAAAATAGACCTGCTTCAGTGAATTTCCAGCTATAATGTCTGATTCTCTACCATATATATGCCCACATCAGGATAACAAGATTCTGCTTACTTCTGCTTATCACAAAGTATCATCTGGTCCCTTGCTCTCAATCTCTACCTCTATTATGTTCTTAATATTCACTTAGAATTGGCCTTTTCTCTCTCTGCCTCTCCCATATTTTCAAAGCAAAAATCAGCTAAAATGATGCAGTAACTCTCTCTAAGTAGCATCAGTTTAATGTGTGTTATAGAATTATGATGATTTATAACAACTCCATCTTATCTTTATTCAACCCTGCTAATGTACAGTGAATATGTAATAAGGCTTTGCATCCATAACTATTTTCAGTTCAATCTAATTAAGCCCTGACTGTAGGCAGAACACTGAGCTAGGTAACAGGAGATAAAAAATTCAATTCAATTCACCAAATATTTATTATCATTGACTTTGTAGTAGCTTCTAGCAATACAAAGACAAAACAGAATAATCCCTATATTCAAGAAACTTATATTATATTTGATGGATACACAATTACAAAAATAAATAAAAATGAAAGAAATGCCAAGTAATATAAAGGAATTTTATAGAGTAAATCATATAAATTAGAATATTGCTTTTGACCCAGGGGCCCCTAAACTCAAAGAGTTTGATATGAGATAGTATGAGAGACAGTTGAGGAGGTAGCTTGTCTTAATGTTCCAAAGGGTTCTAAATACTAAGGCAGAGAAGTTTGAATTTTACCAAGAATTAAACAAAGAATCTTCAGCCTAGTCCATTGAGGGAATTATTGCTTATGTCATTGAAGGCACCTGTGCAACAAATGTTGGTAAGAAGTCTATGAGAGTATATTTCGCCTACCTTGTAGCTTAGAAGATAGCCAACAAATTATGAGAGAAAATACCCAGAAGTCTGATGCATAATCCTATTTCCCTCCAGCACAAGAGGAAAAGGCCTTTTTTTTTCTTTAAATGAGGTGATATGGGACCATTAATGTAGACTACTTCTACTATTTATATTATCTCCATAACTTCAAATAGAAAAAGGACTATATTCCTAGATAGGAATCCCTGAAAGCCAAATACTTCATTTTATAAGGTAACTATCTATATTTTATTGTGATTTTATTTGTTTATTTTTTATTTGTTTCCTTTGTCAAATATTTCAAATTCCATTTAATCTGGTTTGGGATCCACTTGGGAGTGTTTCAGGTTACATATAGTCTGCAGGCCTTATGTTTGACATTTCTGCTTCATAGGGAAGCATCTATCATCCTAATTGAATTAGGGATCACTCCCTGCAGTTGAGAAATCTCTGTGTGCATTCCTCTACTTGGCATCAAAAACTATGTCCAAATAAATAAATTTGGAGCAACTCAATATCCCAAACAAGGAAGAAGGGGAAAGGACTCACACATAAACCTTATATGTCTAACAAAAGCTTGCTCAATGAAATTGTAAATGGTCATGTGACATCTCATCAGGAATAGAGATGGGAGTAGGATGCTTCCATCCTCCCAATCTGCGTCCAAATTAGGATGGTAGTGATACAGCTCCAAAGATAGTTTTCCAGACTTCCTTTTTTATACACAAGTTCCATCTGTGATGTATATTAAAGAAGCTCCCTTTTCAGGGATCCTTGAACAATGATTGGTGGAAAGCAAAATATTATCTGTTAACTGCTGCTTTCAGATGGAAAAATTGCAGGAAAATAATTGGCTGGGAGTATGAAGTGAATTGTTTCGTGATTTACTCAAGATTATCTAATTTGGGAGATAAAGGAGGTCATATCTGTGATGTTAATTACAATAAAAGATATATTGTAGGGAATTTATAGGAACCTATTTTACTTTTTCTAGGCATATCTGAAATCCATTTTTGTGTGTGGTCTTTTACTCTGTTAAATACTGCATCTGTCTGAACTAGATATTGTTTTTTTTCCTGACAAATGCCTGAAGCTTACTCTGTTCTGATTCTTTCTTTGTAACTTTTCTTTCTCTTTCTTTGTTTCTTTCTTTCTTGGCATGGGGCAGCTCTGGGAGCCAAGCAATATATAGTGATCATTTCCCTTGGTAGGAGAATTTTCTTTGATTAGAGGCATGATCATGAGTCATTCATGTTTTGTAACCATTTTTAAAGTCAAAATTACTGTAGTCTTGAGCCTTCAAAACTACCTTCTGTAAAACTGCAGGCCAAGTCTGTGGTAATACCTAGAAGGATTTCCATTCAAGATTGTTCCCCACAGTTATGACAAAGTGTGAAAAATTAAGAGAAACATGGGAAGACAATGACAAAAATTTAAATTACAAAAATAATACAGATAAACATGGAGGCAACAAATCTAGTTAGATGTATTGGCTAATGCTAATACCATATTGTCAAAGTTAAAGAACATAATCTTCTGTTAATAGTCTATATTGAAACTGCCTTTTTAGGAATATAACAAGGAATCATCAAGGGGTTCAGGTGTTTATTGATAAATATTTGTAATGTTAAAATAAAATAGATTAATAAATTCATTCTTTTTTTTAAAAAATAAAAGCGTATGGTTTTCAATGGTCTGCAAACTCAATATAAGGAAACAGTGTACCCTGATAGCCAAAAAGGCAGAGTGAAGTGGGGTTGAAGAATGACAATTCTTAATCCAAAACAATGTTGATGATGATAGCACTATGCCCTGTTTTAGTCAGATAATTCTGAAGTACAGTATTCAGGTCTAGATGCCATATTTTAAAAAACAAATGTATTCATTTATTTTATATGCATTTATGGACTTTCCTCCTATTATCTTCCCACACCCACATTGAGCCAAAAAACAAACAAACCATAATTATAAATACGCATAATCCAACAAAAAATTCTTACATTAAACATGCCTAAAATTTGTCTCTCTCTCTCTCTCTCTTTTCTCTCTCTCCATTTTAAATTCATAACTTCTCTGGCCAGAGGTGATTGTTAAATTTCAATATCTATCTTTTGGAGTCATAGTTTGCCATCTTATAGATAAGATATCTAAAATATTTGAGGACTATTTTTTCTATATAAAGTTTTTGTCATTATTTAAATTGTTCTTCTAGTTCTGATTGCTTCATTTTGTATCAATTCATAAATTTTCCCATTTTCTTCTGAAACTGATCATTCCATCATTTCTTATGGCATGATATAGCATTAAACTCTCATCCTATAGTTTGCTGAGCTATTCCTCAAAGGAGAACAACCATTTAGATTCCCGTTTTGAGTTACCATATTTTATAAAGAAAAGTCACAAATTGGAATGCCAAAAAGAGTAATCAGGATAATGCAAAGACTGGCCAAAAAGTTTTGTAAGGACTACTAGTAGAAATTGGGATATTTCCTCTAGATAAGACTGGGAGTGTGGGGTTCTGATAGCTATTATCAAGTATTTGAAGGATTGTTGTATGGAAGAGGGATTAAATTTATTTTTTGGGGTTGAAGGAAGTCAGAATGAGGAGCAATGAATGCTGATAAAATATTCTAATAAACCTGTCCTAAAGGAGAAAGGGCTATCTTAGGATATAGTGAGTTTCTATTATAGAAGATTATAAAGTGTACGTTGTGTACTTTGTATATATTCAGTTGTCAATATCACTGACAATTATAGAAAAGATGCCTTTCGACATTTAGAATGAAGATTCCATCCATCTCAGATGCTGGAATCCTCTGGTAATATGCATCTTCAATTTTCTCCCAACAATTTCTACCCTCCCTCCCCACCACTGTTACCTCCATTTGATCTGTCTGCTTATCAACTCTTTGTATGTATGTTTAGGTGGACAAGTGCATTCAGGAGTTTTTGCATACATGTATTTAACTATATAAAACTTATGGAAACTTAAATTGGGGGGAGGGATTATATATCATAAAGTCCCTACCTTTCATCTTATAGGAAAGGAAATAGGCCCGAGAGCTTAAGAAACTTGGTTAAACATTAAATATATAGTTAATAGGAGAACCAGTATTTGAACTAAAGTTTTTTGACTCCAAATTGAGCCATG
The DNA here is from genome assembly GCF_902635505.1 of Sarcophilus harrisii. Taxonomy (NCBI): domain Eukaryota; kingdom Metazoa; phylum Chordata; class Mammalia; order Dasyuromorphia; family Dasyuridae; genus Sarcophilus; species Sarcophilus harrisii. Next base: position 106,377,451 of record NC_045431.1, on the reverse strand, counting down.
AGACTTCATTTAAGGGAAACAGTATTAATGTTTTATTTTTATCACATAACTATATTATTGACTATGGGGATCCACAATAAGTGCAATAAACATTGCACAGGAAAAATAATCTCATAATGTTTTATTACTATCATGATTAAGTTCATCTAGAGTTTTATCTTATCCTCTGTTAAGTTAAAAACAATAATAAGCATCATTCTCTTGGGAATATTTCCAAACAACCTTGTGGTTTAGGTGTTTCCCAAATAAGGATTATGTTTAGAATCCTGGAATCCCACTAACAGTGTATTAATTCAAGACCAGAGAAACTATATTCATTATGCAACAATAATGATAAATATGCATTTAAAGACTCAAATTCATGGTAGACTAAGAAATTAAATTCCCAATTGGTCAGCAATTACTTTAGTTATTTTCGTGTACATAGAGTTGCTTTGTATATATTCAGTTGGTGAAGTAGATTTTTAAAACAAATCTATTTTCAAAAAAAGATTAAATTCAAATGAAAAGCTAGTAATTTATTTAAATACATTTTCATTTATTTTTAAACTTAAACTCAATTTCATTTCCAGTGGGTAGAGAAGGAAAAATAAATAGTTCCCTTCATTAAAGCAAATCATATTTATTAAATGAAGAACAATGGTCCCATGGCAATCTAATAAGCAACAGATGTAGTTTCAAATAGTAATAACACAGTTCATGAAAATGAGTGACACAGGAGGCATCAGATAAAGCAACCACTCAATTAAGATGAATTATTATTAGAAAAATGTGTTACAAGGATATGAGTTTTAGCATTTTGCTCAAATAGGAAGTGATGTATAGTTCTGTCTTTAGGTGAAAACTTTCTCATGGTTAGATTATTTCAGAATCTCAGAGTTGGAAGGGAATTAGCTTCAAACTGTCTAGGCCAACCATGTCTGAAAAAGAATTCCTATTCAACATCATTAGCAAATGGCCAACATTGAATAAGAATCCATTACCCCCTGAGATAGTCCATTCAGCTTTTAGATGGTTATATTAGAAAACTTCTTGATATTGAGTCTAAATTGGTCTCTTCAACTTCTACTCATTGGGCACGCTTCTTCTCTCCTGAGATCAAACTGAACAAATATCTAAGCCTCTGAAGAGGCACCTCTTCAAATTTTGAAGGCAACTATCATGTGCCTTTTACTTCTCTTCCTTTTCAGATTAAATATTTAAATATTTAATGGTGTTGGAGTCAAAAAGATTGGACAAACTCTGACACATTTGCCATATGATCACAGACCTTATCCCAGACTCTCTCTAGTGACATACTTAGAAAAAAATAGTTAAAAAGCAGTAGAAAGAGAATACAGGAAATTTAGACCTAATGATAAAAGAATTTGAGAGGAAGTCAGGAAACAGGGTTCTAATCTTAGCTATGAAACATGATCTTGAGCAAGTCTTTTTTATAAATAAGAGTGGTGCATTAGGTAAAATTTCTCTAGTGATTTCCATCTCTAGGAATCTATTATTTTTTCATATTTAGGAAGAAAATTTTGAATGACAAGAATTCTTTTTTTACCAAAGTTGTAATTTTATTCATATAGCAAACTCTTCTAGTATTGACAAGTATTCTTAGAGAGAGGCCAATAATAGGTCCCAGTCCAACCCTCACTTGCTCATTGTTTGGATTTTAATGACTAAGAGTGAGTGTAAATAGCAATTCTTTTTATTCTGGCCAGAAACTCTGAGAATATTCCTCTCCCTTCTGAGTCTTTTATGAAGGCAAATTAGGCCATTTTTTGCCTCCAATCCTAGCTTCTAATTACTGAAAGGGTATTCCCTCTATAAAACTGAGACTTAAGAAAGACTAGCAAAGGTCTAACCCCTGCATTCTGGGTTATCACCAATAGTCCTGACCTATGTCTCACTAGTAGAGACTGATGAGACTGGAGAATTGGGGCTAATGATTGCATAACCCTGCTTCACTTAAATCAAATTCACTTGCAAGTCATCACCCTTTAGGTGAAGGATGAACAACAACAAAAGAGTTTTCTGACAGCACTTTTTTTCATTAAGTTAAAAAGGCCATTTTTTTTTTAAAAGGCCATTTTTGACTCAATTGCTACCTAACCTTAATCATTGATGAGTGTGGTCTCAGTCACACTAAAAACTGTTGAAGACCTTGTTTTAAAATGGATAAGGTTACCTATTGCATCCATATCTATATCTATATTCTGATCTATATCTGGCCACTGGACATAGATGTCTCTGGAGGGGAAAATGAGGCAGGTGACCTTCCTTGGAAAGTCCTTGCTCACTTAAATCCAATTTAATTGCATGTCATGATATTGTCTCTCTGATGCCATGGTCTTTGAGAGCAAAGGACAAATAACAACAATAAGAGGCTAAATGATGTCTCCAGGGTCATACTGGGGGTGGGGAATGGGGAGGAATTAAGTCTTTGTCTTCTTAACTCTGAGGCTGGTTCTTTATGCACTGTTCAAAACTGCCTCTCAAGAAGGAGAAAATAGTTAAATTTGTGAAAGAAGAAATTAATGTCATTATAAAATATATTATTTTATATAATTGTGTAAAGGATCTGAGTAGGAAGAACCTGAGATTAATGAGGTTAAATCAGAAAGTTAAATTGTCAGACTTCTGCCCTGACACTGAAAATTGTACTGGGTATGAGCCTTACATTTGACAGTACAGTTGAGATTTTGATCTGGCATTGTTAATGTGTCTTTGGCAGTGGACATCTGGCAGTTTTCTTTGGCCTATGGGTAAGATATAAAGTATGATTGATTGAGTCATGGCTACTCACTTGCCTAACCCACTTCTTTAGAAATGACTTGCAACAAAAGTAACAGATCCAGTTTTCGATAATGGAAAGAATAATAGAATGAAAAGATACAGAGAAGAAATAGTGAGAGAAAGAAGCATGAGCAAGAATGCAGTTAAGAGACTCTGGTTCTCCATGAGGAAGGGTTCCCTTTTGGCCTCGTGGACTCTTCAGAAAACCATGTACTACAAGCTCCTGCTTGGTTTTAGGACTTTATGGGTGTTTGTAAGAGCTTGTTATCATGCAGGAACTCTTCCTCTATGCTCATATGACTTAATAAGGTAATTTTCAAGGATTTCCTCCTTCCTCATCCTGCAATCTTATTCTTAGAATTTTTTTGCTTGTTCAGTAACTCCTCAGTAATAAATACTATTGCTGCTTCTACCTAATTCTCCAGGCTTCCTCCACCCCTGGAGCTACATGATCTCTTACTGGAACTACATTCATTCAAGCTTCACTGTACAGACTTTGACTCTAGGCCATCACTTCCTTTCTCTTTTATGTCTGAGTTCTTCTTTAGATGTGAACTCCAAGGATCTGGCTGAGAGCTGTGACTCTATCACTGAATGATTCATTTAGTTATCATTAATGTGGGTTTACACCATACTAAGAAGTTATCATTAATGACAGAATAAAAGTTCAAATTGTTGTCAATGGAGTCCTGAGTGCCAGAATAAAATTCTTTAACCTTGTTAATCTTGACCAGGTTCCTGATCATACCTTGTAACTTGTAAAGAGAAGTCATTTTAAAAAATTACATAACAGAATTCCATTTTATAATAATAATGAGGATAATAATGCTACACATATATGTGCATAAATGTGTGTATGCGCCATTGGAAAAATTACCTATTTTCTTATATTTTTGGCCATATTTTTTATTGAGATTAAGTTTCTGTTCAATGGTTTGTGTTTGAATATCTCAATTTCTTTGTTCTGAGAATTCCTGAGCACTTATGAAGTACTCAAAGAAGGAACAGCATAGGGATGAGGGAAAACACATATGTTTTTAAAATAATCCACAACATATACAATAGATTACTATGCAAGGTCAGATTCCTTTAAATTGAAAATTTGACAGCTTAATTGCAACTATTAGTGAAAATTATTTTTATGATACCAATCTGTATTTAATATAACTTTAAGTTCATATAGTTATCATTTAAATTTTATTTTGTTGAATAACATCACAACCCAATTGTTAAAATAAAGTGTGAACTTAGCCATTTTATTTATAATGAAAGAAACTCATTTATAGGATCAGGATGAAGACAGAATAAAAAATAAATTCCATACAAAGATGAATTTGATTTAAAAAAGGGAAAAAACATGCATACAACATTAGGAGGAAATTAATATAAACCCTTATCACCTCATGTCTGATTTCAAGAGTCTGCTAATTGGTCTCCCTCTTTCAAGTTCATTCCCCAACTCCAATGCATTCTTCATTTAGCTGCCAAAGTGATCTTCGTAAGACATAGGTTTGACTATGTTACACCCACACCCCTCCCCACCAGTTCAATAAATTTCCCTATCACTTCCAGGATCAGATATAAAATCTTCTGTTTAATATTCAAAGTCCTCCATAACATAATCTTCATAACTTATTCTTTACCTCAGACTCTTCAATCCAGTGATCTTTGAAGCTACACCACATACTTCAACTCTCATCCCAAAGGTTTTCTAATCTGAAATGCTTTCACTTATTTCTTCTTTGCGTGTTCCTTGACTTCTTTCAAGTTCCAGGTACAGTTTCACCTTCTGAAAGGTGCCCTTCCCACTCTTTCTTAATCTTAGTGTTTTCCTTCTGAGATTACTCTCATATTATTCTTTTTTGCTTTTTTTTGTACATTGTTGTTTGTGAATTGTTTCCTCATTTAGACTGTGAGCTCCTTGAAAGTACAGAATGTTTTATATTTTATTTTTACCTTAATATCTCCAGGACTTTTCATAATGCCTGGCACATATTAGATGTTTAATAAATGCTATTTTTCTGAATGGTAGTTTATGCTTGATCTTGCTGTGAATTGAAGCACTCATGGGTGATCCAACATTTAACAAAATGCCATTTTTTTAGTCACAACATATATTCAAGAAGGATATGAAGGATCCTCCAAGAAGGATATGAAGGATTCTCCCAGTTGAGTCAGCTGAATAAAGCTCCACTTCCTGAATTGCCCATGGTCTATAAGTTAAACATCAGAGCCCACCTGAAGTTTCTCATGATTGACTTGTATTCAGGAGACTGGGAAGTGATGTCAGGAGCTTGAATCATTAGTATGATGAACTAATCAAGTCTGAAGCATAGTTTCAGTATTCTTTAAAAAATACTATGACTGAGCTATTCTTAATACTATGAATTTGCAAATCAACTACAAAGGATTTAGGAAGGAAGATGCTATCCATCTCCAGAAAAAGAGCTGATTATGGAAGTATATATTGTATGGTTTCACATATCTATCATATAGCTATCTATCTATCTATCTAATCTGTGTCCATTGTTGGCATTCTTTATTATGGAGTTGGGAACAAGGGAGAAAAACATTACAGAACTCAAAATATAATGAAAAAGAAAAGAAATATTAAAAAACATTAAATTTTTAATATTAAAGAAATATTAAAAATATAAAAAAACTTTGCATGGAGGAAGACTAAAGAAGGAATATTAGTCTCTCACTACCATGAGATATTAAAAAAAAAAAACTTAAAGGGAGATTTCAGACATAGGTGGTAGATCCTTTACAGATAATTTAAAGAAGAATATAAACAAGAGTTGTAGATGATGAAAAGCTGTGTCTTGAGTTGAGTTCAGTGTACTACTGGAGTCAACATTGTATAATGGATAGAGTACTGGATCTGGAATCAGGAAGAAATGAGTTCCACTTATTTCAGAAACTTATTAGTTGTGTGTTTCTAGGCAATTCACTTAAACTTGTGGGTCTCAATTTCCCAAACCTCTTCCAACTTTAAAAATTTGATTCTACAATCTATTAATCAATGAAACAATGTATACATTGAAGTGCATGTAGCTCATGAGTAGCTTCAATATATTCAGTTGGATGCTCACTCAATTCACTTGAATATGATTCAGTTATCTGATAAATTCCTATACTAGACTACGGAGATACAAATGAAAACAGTCATTGCCTTTGAGAACTTATCATCCACCTTGGGATAAAGAACATGTTCAAAGCTAAATAAATACAGATGGGAACTAGTCTTCTGGATGTACACTTATACTTAACAATTTAACAGGAGCCATATCCAAAAAAAAAAAAAAATAAGAGTGAGGAAATTTCCTGTACTCAGGCAAGTCTAATTCAGGGTGGATTGCTTTTGAACTTGGGAGATTCTTTGCATCTCTTGTGACATATTGAGTAATATCTGTCTATTTTTCTCAAAGTTAAGGCACACTAATTTGCTATGTAACTTTGACTGAGATAGTAGATTTTTGTTCTATGTGTTCACTCATATTTTCTAAGAGATTTTGAAACTTTTTTTTTTCTGCTTCTGTATTTTACTTTCCCTTCTTTGATATTTAAAGAACACCATACAAATCCTGGACAAGTAAAATAATGATAGCTAATATATGATTATCAAATAATCTCTTCCATGCCAAATATTCTCATTGAAATCATGACTGTATCTTTATGGGGTATATAGCATTGTTTGATGGGAACATATGGTGATAACCATAACTCAACAATATTCAAATCTGACAGGTTTGATCTGGAATAGTTGATGTTTTTCTGAATTGGTTGATTCAATCATATTTCATTTTTCTTTGTCATTGTTATATTACTAAGAACAATATACTTGCCTTTTTACCAAAACAAGTTGTGGGAACAGATTCTTTTCAGTGATGTTGGAAACCTCTTTTTAAACTTTAAATCAAATTGGTGAGGATGAGTTTATCTGACCTATATATTCCGAGGGCTTCCTGCAACTGCTGTCCTATGTCACCTCAGGCATGTGCAGCTGGAGGCATTTTTCTTTTCATCTGTCTCAGGGGAAGGCTCCAAATGAATATATACTCCATTGTACCCTTCCTGCTTAGACATTTATCAGCCACTCTGTCCAAATCCACTTCTAGTTGCTCTATCTTTACTTGCCTCAGTCTTTTCTTTCCCTTTTACACTTCAATATTTCCAACTTCTAGACTTCATTTCCCTTTCATCTGATCCAATTAGCAGGAATCTTTTGTGATTGCTCCTGTTGGACAGCTCCCCAGGTGTAGCTTATTGTTTGTTGTTCACAAAAATAATCTTATAGATTAAATAATGTAATTTCTAGATTAAGTTTTTTAATAAGTAAAATTGTTACAGATTTTCTATTGTTCTGATTCTGTTTGGAGTTAGTTATTGCCATAAAAGAGAAAATAGCCAGATGTTTCCTACTGAAAAGAATCAATATAAAACTCAAAGGTGGATTTGGCATAACACAGCCAAGTGTAAAAGCTTTACTATATCACTGGAAAATCATCAGGAAACTCAGAGATAAGTTTTGATTAATAAACCCACAAATACATACCACCTTAAGTTGTGGCATTACCCTTTAGTAACAAGTAGAATGTAGAATTGAGACAGATATTTCCTGGCTCTACAAGAATCACAGAGAGCATGGCACTTATAATCTCTATCCCAGTTGAACATTTACAAACTAATAGCATGAGCAAATGACTTTCCATCAATCTTTGCATTTGAACATGTACCAAGATAGACTGAGTATAGAAACTTTAGTTTATTTATTTAACTCAATATTTTGTTATCTGGGTAGAACCAAATGCTAATAGTCTCAACTCAGGGCTCTTACCACTTGATGTAGTAAATACAGTACAGAACTTGATGTTAGAAAGATGTAAATTCAAATCTTGCCCACACACAGACCTTAAATCACTTAACCTCTCCCAATCTCAAATTGATCTGTTAAATGTGAACAATAATCAAATAATTTATGTAAATACTTTGCAGACATTAAATGCTATATAAATGTTTTCTAATATTATCATCATAATTCATTTTGATTCTCTGTATTTCTACAATTACTAGTTCAAAAATTTCTTCCCATTTAGTTCCTTTTACTCTATTTTGACTTATTTTGTACTATGACTTTAATCCTTACCAGTCCAAGAACTTCTTTGTTTATCCTATATTCTCTCCCAACTGCAAAAAGTACAAGGAACACCATATAAACTTCTGGATCCATCAAAACCTTTGACGACAACAACAAACACTGCAGACTCATGCATTTTCAAAAATGATCATTTGAAAATTAAAGTTAATTTCAACATCTAATTACAACTCACTTAAATTTACAAGTTGTGTCCATGAGGTCAGACTTTACAAATAACCTTCACAAAGGGAAACTTTTATGGACTATATACTTACTATTAGTTAATCATTTGATACAGCAGGCAGGGAAATAAATACTTCTTTGGAGACATTACATCATGTTTTGTTGTACTCTGAACATGACATATCTAGAATACTTTGTCCAATCTGGCACACTAAAATTAGGAAAGATAACCTATATAATAACTTAGATACCTTAGCATAGAAGAGGTTATTTGGGGCCTCAAAATCTTGTTTTATGAAGGTTCATTGAAAGAGTGGGATATTTAATGTGAAGGAAAAAAAAATTAGTATGGAAGGGATGAGGAAAGAGCTAGCAGTTCCCTACAAGAATCTGAAAGATTTTCAGGGAAGTAGCATTAATTCATTCTCGTTCCTCTAGAGGGCAGCTTTAGGATCAGTTGGTAGAGTTGTAAAGAGAAAATTTTGGATTTGATGTTGGGAAAACTTTCTAACAATTAGTCCTTGTCAAAATGAAAGTGGGTGTCTCAGGAGGTAATCTCAGGAGGATCTCCCCATCCTCTACTCAAGTTCTTCAAGCAAAAATTGAATAGTTAGCTTTGTTGTCAGATATACTATAAAGAAAATGCTTGTTCAGGACAAGATGACTTCTAAGATTCTTTCAAATTCTGAGGAAAATAGTGTGCCTTGCAAAATTGGACATTACTATTCTCATTATTTTTTACCTAGTGGTTTCAAGTACAATTGTGCTTTTTCCACATGAATCTGAATGATGTATATTTTTTATTCTGCATTTTTTCTATGTTGTTATAGAATTGGTTAAGAGTAACTGAAGCCAACTTAATTGAATATTCTCTTAGAATGAAATGTATGACTGTGTGCTGATCAGGCTGCAAACCATGGGCGCTTCATTTTTTGAGAAGAAATTTTCTTTTTGTTGGCATATGACCAGAGACTACTTTCTACCATTAGTTCCCAATAATATTGAGCTAGATATAGGGGAGAAGAGCTGGCTGGCTGGGTATTGAAGGCTCCTTTGAATTTACACCCATCCACTTTCAGGATAGGAGCCGGTGGAGTGAAGCCAGGAAGCTGTTTGAGCTCTCCCAGTATCCCTCGATAATCACATGAAATCAAGCCTTTGAACAGAGACCGTTGGAGTGAAACTGCTCTTCAAAATAGACTAGAAAAACTTCAAGAAAGGTCAGTGTCGCTGGAGTGAAAAGGGTGTTTAGACCACCTCAGAAAAATCTGTGAGAGGGTCTTAATTACAACAATTCAGCAACTAAGACCCTCCGTTCTGGCTGAGTAAAGGAACAAATCCATGGAGGCAGTTTCAAATTCCAACTCAGAAGGCAAACTCTACAAAACCAGGCTGCTTCCTGAAAAGAATAGGCAAAGCTATATCCTGCAAACACAAGGGGCTCTTTTCCCCAATGCCAAGGTTCAAAGCTGCACAGGAAGCTTGGGACATCGCCACATTTTCACTAGGAACAGATCTCCATCTTCGAAGTTAAAAAAAAGGAAATACAAAAGAAAAGGAAAGAAAATGAGCAAGAAACAGAAAAGAACCTTGACCAGGGAAAACTATTATGGTGACAGGGCAGACAAAAATACAAATTCAGATGAGGACAAAAATGTGCACAGAAAAAATCTCAAAGAGTGATATAAATTGGCCTCAAGCCCAAAGGCATTTCTTGGAAATGCTCATAAAAGACTTCAAAAGACAAATAAGAGAGATAGAAGAAAAAATGAGAAAAGAAATGAGAGATATGTATGAGAGTCAACACTTGGAAAAGGAAAGAAAAAATTGTCTGAAGAAAACAATTCCTTAAACAGTAGAATTAACCAAATGGAAAATGATATAAAAAGACAACTGAAGAAAATCACATATTAAATATGAGAAGAGAGCAATTAGAAGCCAATGAGTCTATGAGACAGCTAGGATAAATCAAACAAAATAAAAAAAATGAAAAAAAATGAAAGAATATGTGAAATGTCTCTCTGGAAAAACAGCCACCCTGAAAAATAGATCCCAAAGAGAAAATTTTAAAGTTATTAATCTACCTGAAGGCCATGACCAAAAAAAGAGCCTGGATAGCATTTTTCAAGAGATCATTACAGAAAATGGATTCAATATTCTAAAAACAGAGGGGGAAATACTCATTGAAAGAATTCATTGATCACCTTCAAAGAGAGCTCTCACAAGGAAAATCCCAAGGAACATTATTGTGAAACTCCAGAACTACCACCTCAAGGTAAAAATATTGCAAGCTGCCAGACAAAGACAATTCAAATGTGAAGGAGCAGCAGTTAGGACTATCCAGGATCTGGCAGCTTCTATAATAAAAGATTAGAGGACTTAGAATACCATATTGCAGAAGGCAAAGGAACTTTGGTTGTAACCAAGAATTACCTACCCAGCCAGACTCAACATCACTTTCAGGGGAGGCCATGGGGCTTTAACAAAGTAAGAGACTTTTAATCATTTCTATTGAAAAAACCAGAATTAAACAGAAAAATTAATATACACAAGACTCAAGAGAAGCATGGAAAGGCAAATGGGAATGGATGATAGATAGATAGATAGATTATTTATAGATTAAACTGTTCCTATCCCTAGATAGGAAAATGCTATCTGTAACTCTTTAGAACTGTATCTGTCACTGGGGTGGAGGGGGCCATCACATAGACTGAGAGTATGGCTCTTAATGGATTCTGACTTGATTACATCAAAGAAAAAGGCATTAAGGGTGAAAAAAGATCTGTACTTGACAAAGAGGAAAGGGGAGGTATAAAGGGACAATTAGTTCACATGAAGAGGTGCAAAAGACCTATTACAATTGAGAGGGAAAGGGGAGGGGATGAACATTGTCTGAAGTTTGATCTCATCAGTTTTGTTTCTAAGATAAAATAACTAAACCATTCAGTTGGGTATAGAAATTTATCAGCCCTATAAAGAAATAAGAAGAAAAAGAGGAATGAAAAGAGAGGGGCAGGATAGAATAGAGAACAAAAATACTAAGCAAAAAGGTAAGAAAAGGGGGTAGAAGGTGATAGAAGATAAAGTAGGAGTGGGATAAAAAACACAATTTAGAGAAAGGGAGAGGGGTGATAGGAGATAAGGTAGTGGGTGGAATAGGGTTAAAAAAAAACACAAACTAAGGACAAGGTATAAAAATAGATCAAAAGTATATATAGAGGGGCAGTTAGGCAATGCAGTGGATAGAACACCAGCCCTGAAGTCAGGAGGATCTGAATTCAAATCTGGTTTCAGACACTAAATACTTTCTAATTGTGTGATCTTAGGCAAGTCACTTAACCCCAATTGTCTCAGCAAAAAAACCCAAAAAGTATATATAGAATTATAAAACAGGATGGAGGGAAATACAGAGCTGATAACTATAACCGTGAAAGTGAATGGGATGAAATCTCCCATAAAATGAAAATGAATAGCGGAGTACATTAAAAAACAAAAACAAAAGCAAAACTACAATATGTTGTTTATAAGAAATATATTTGACACAGAGAGAGACACATATAGAGTAAAGGTAAAAAGCTGGAATGGAATTTATCATGCTTCAGCTGAAGTAAAAAAATAGCAGGGGTAATAATTCTGATCTCAGGTAAAGGAAAAGTAAAAATAGATCTTATTAAAAGAGATAAAGAAAAAAAGTACATTTTGGGAAAAAAAAAGTACCATAAACAATGAAGTAGTAATGATAGTAAATGTCTATACAACAAGTGGTAGAGCAAATTCTTAGAGAAGATTTTAAGCCAGTTACAGGAAAAAACAGACAACAAAACTATATTAGTGGGGGGACTTCAGCCTTCCCCTCTCAGAATCACACAAATCTAAATAAGAAAGAAGCTATAGAAGTTAATAGTATCCTAGAAAACCTACAATCTGTAGAAAATTAAATAGGGACAGAAAAGAATACACCTTTTTCTTGGCAATACATTCCATCTTCACAAAAATTGACTATGTTTTAGAGCATAAAAACCTCACAGTCAAATGCAGAAAGGCAGAAATAATAAATGTTTCCTTTTCAGACCTCAATTCAATAAACATTATATTTAGCAAAGGGGCAAGGAAAGATAAACTAAAAACCAACTGGTAATTAAATAACCTATTGTAAAAAATGAGTGCATCAAACAACAAATCACAGAAGCAATACATAATTTCATCCAAGAGAATAATAATAATGAGACAACATACCAAAACCTATTGGATGCAACCAAAATAGCTCCTAGGGAACATTTTATATCTCTAAATAGCTACATGAATAAAATAGAGAAAGAAGAGATCAATGAATTAGGTATGCTGCTAAAAAAGTTGGAAAAGGAACATATTAAACATATTAAAAACCTCCAATTAAATACCAAATTAGAAATTCTGAAACTCAAGGAGAGATTAATAAAATAGAAGCTAAAAAAAACTATTGAAGGAATAAGTAAAACTAAGAGTTGGTTTTATGAAAAAATCAACAAAATAGATAAAATTTTGGTTAATTTGATAAGAAAAAAGAAAGTCTAAAACCAAATCAAAAGTGAAAAGAGTGAACTTACCACCAATGAAAACAGAAAATAAAGAAATAATTAGGAGCTATTTTGCCCAAATAAATAGCAAGTCTGACAATCTAACTGATATGGATGAATATTTCCAAAAATATAAATTGCCCAGATTAACAGAAGAGGAAATAAATTACTTAAATAGTTCCATTTAATTTATTTGTTTGTTTGTTTGCATAGTTTTTATTGAAGCTTAATTTTAAAACATATGCAAGAATAATTTTCACCATTGATCCTTGCAAAACCTTGTATTCCAATTCCCCCCCTTCTCCCCACTCCCTTTCCTAGATGGCAAGTAATCCAATATATGTTAAACGTAAAAATATATGTAAATTCAATATAGCCATACATATTTATACAATTATCTTGATACACAAGAAGAATTAGATCAAAAAGGGAAAATATATATGAGAAAGAAAATAATATTCAAGAAAGCAACAAAAGAAGTGAAAATTCTATGTTGTGATCCACCCACAGTTCTCACAATCCTCTTTATGGGTGTAGATTGTTCTCATCATCACAAAATTATTGGAATTAGCCTGAAAAAGCAATTGAAGAATCTATTAATAAACTCCCTAAAAAAATCTCCATGGCCCAATGGATTCACAAGTGAATTCTACCAAACATTTAAAGAACATTTAATTCCAATACTATATAAACTATTTGGGAAAATAGGTAAAGAAGAAGTACTGCCAAATCCTTCTATGACTCAAATATGGTACTGAAACCAGGAAGAGCCAAAATAAAGAAAATTACAGACCGATCTCCCTAATGAATATTGACGCAAAATTTTAAACTAAAATATTACCAAAAAGATTATAGCAACTTATCAAAAGGATAATATACTATGACCAACTGGGATTTATGCCAGGAATTCAGGGCTGGTTCAATATCAGGAAAACTATTACCATAATTGACCATATGAATAAAAAACCTAACAGAAATCATCTGATAATCTCAACAGATGCAGAAAAAGCTTTTGACAAAATACAGCACCCATTCTTATTAAAAACACTAAAGCAGGGCAGTTAGGTGGTGCAGTGGATAGAGCACCAGCCCTGAAGTCAGGAGGATCTGAGTAAAAGTCTAGCCTCAGATACTTAATACTTCCTAGCTGTGTGACTCTGGGCAAGTCACTTAACCCCAATTGCCTCAGCAAAAAATAAAATAAAATAAAAAAAACATTGGAGAGCATAGGGATAAAGAGAGTTTTCTTTAAAATAATAAGTAGTATCTATCTAACACCTATAGCAAGCATTATTTGTAATGAAGAGAAGCTGGATGCATTTCCAATAATATCAGGGATGAAACAAGGATGCCCATTATTATCACCATTATTCAACCTTGTACTAGAAATGTTGGCTTTAGCAATAAGAAAAGAACAAGAAATTAAAAGAATTAGAATAAGCAAGGAGGAAATAAAACTATCATGCTTTACAAATGATATCATGATATGTTTAGAGAATCCTAGAAAATCATCCAAAAACCTATTGGAAATAATTCCCAGCATTAACAAAGTTACAAGATATAAAACAAACCCATACAAATAATCAGCATTTCTATATATTTTTGACAAAGTCTATCAGCAAGATATAGAAAGAGAAATTCCATTTAAAATTACTGTAGAAAATACTTGGGGGTCTACCAGTCAAGACAAACCCAAGAACTATATGAACACAATTACAGATCATTTCTCACGCAGATAAAGTCAGATCTAAACAATTGGAAAAATATCAATTGTTCATGAGTAGGCAGAGATAATATAATAAAAATGAAAATTCTGCCTAAATTGGTCTGTTTGTTCAGTGTCAAAACAGACAAACTACCAAAAATATTTTATAGAAATAGAAAAAATAATAACATTCATCTGGAAGAACAAAAGGTCAAGAATATCAAGGGAATTAATGAAAAAAATTACAAAGGATGGTAATTTAGCAGTATCACATCTAAAAGCATATTATAAAGCAGAAGTCATCAAAATCATTTGATACTAACTAAGAAATAGAGTAGTGGATCAATGGAATAGATTAGACATACATGACACAATAATCAAGACCTATAATAATCTAACTACTTGATAAACCCCCAAACTTTAGCTTCTAGAATAAAAACTCACTATTTAACAAAAAATGCTGAAAAAACTGGAAAATAATATGTCAGAAACTAGGCATAGACCTACCAACTCACATCCCATGTGAAAATAAAATCAAAATGGGTACATGATTCTAGCATAAAAGATGATACCATAAACAAATTAGGAGAGCAAGATATAATTTATCTTTGGAGAAGAGAGGATTTTATGACTAAAGAAAAACTAGAAAACATGATGAAAAGTAAAATGAACTACTTTGATTACATTAATTTAAAACATGTTTGCACAAACAAAACCAACAGAAACAACATTAATAGGGAAGTACAAAGCTGAGAAAAAATCTTTACAGCAAGTGTTTCTGATAAAGGTCTCATTTCTAAAATACAAAAAGAAGTCTTTTAAATTTATAAGAATACAAATTATTCCCCAATTCATAAAAGGTCAAAAGCTATGATTAGACAATTTTCAGATTACAAAATTAAAGTCATCTATAGTTATATGAAAAAATGCTTTAAATCACTTTGATTAGAGAAATGCAAATTAAAACAACTCTTATATACCACCTCACACTTCTCAGATTGGCCAAGATGACAGGAAAAGATAAATGTTGGAGGGAATGTGGGAATATTTGAACATTTAAGCACTTTTGGTGGAATTGCAAAATTATCCAATCATTCTGGAGAGCAATCTGGAACTATGCCTAAAGAGGTATTAAGTTGTGCATACTCTTTCACGAAGCAGTGCCATTACTGGGTCTGTATCCTAAGGAAATCTTAATGGATAGAAAAGGTCCCATATGTGCAAAAATGTTTGTAGCAGCTCATTTTGTGGTAGCAGAGAATTGGAAAATGAGTATCAATTGCCCATCAATTGGGAAATGGTTCAACAAGTTGTGGTATATGAAGATAATAGTATTATTCTATAAAAATAGTATTAAGTATAAGTATAGTATTATTCTATAAAAAATGATCAACAAGTTGATTTTAGAAAGACTTGGAAAGATTTACAAGAACTGATGCTGAGTGAAACAAGCATAAACAGCAATACATTTTACACAGCAGAGATATGGGATGATCAACTGTGAAATACTTACTTCTCAGTAGTTTAGTGATCCAAAGCAATCCCATCTGCCTCCAGAAAAAGAACTAAGGAGCCTGAATGTAAATTAACACATGCTATGTTCACTTCTCTTTTTATGTTTTTAAATCTCTCCCATGATTTTTTTCTTTTGCTTTGCTTTTTCTCTCCCAACATGATCCATAATGTGTATTAAAAATAAATAAATTTTACTAGAAAAAAAGAGATAGATATAGGGCATAGTCATTAAACCTATATTTTCCTTAGTATCATGGCTCTTGATATAAGAAACTTCCTCATCAAATTCAGGTCACCAACCTCTTTATGGTCCCCTGAGATTGTCTGAGAGAATAAAAAATCAATTGTGTATCATGATACAGCCAGTAAGTATCAGAGAACTCTACTTTTCCTGACTTTGAGGTCAATTCTTCATTCTGCATGTTGCTTCTTCTCTTAACCATTTGCTTCTAGTAAAACCCTAAAAATTATTTCTTTTTAGAATTAGACTAAGTTTAATTGGAGGGAAATTTGGAGAGCATGCTTATATATCTAACTGGGTCAGGATTCAGAGAAGTATTCAATTAACAGTGATGAGGATCATGGTCAAGATATCTGTCATTTTAGCATATTTCTAGAAATGCCACCATTCTGTTTCATGAGTCTTAGGCAGCCAGATTAGTTATCCAAGGCAATGGCTGTAGCTCATCAGAAGATAATGTTGAAAGGAGAGAAGGGGCATTGTATATCCTCCAGTACAGCCAACATCCTCTCATGTTGGGAGAGCAGTCCCCCTAGGTATGGATTGGTCATTGGAGCTTTAGTTCTGCCTTACCACTGGTACCATTTTTTTGGTCAGCCATTGTTATTACACCTTCTTTTCTCAGTGAATACTGGCATCTCTTCTGCCTTTGGATAAAGTATGACTTGTATTAAAAAAAACCCACTTAGAATTTCTGAATGATCTTGAGCTATGCCTGGATTTCACTTTTGCCAGCTCAACCAAACTAGAACAACTAGTGCTTGGTGCTACAAGAAATAGTCTCAGTTTTTGTAAGGTCCAATACTCTTAGGACTGAAAAATTACAAATTATATCTCTGTGGCCTATCAAAGGTGGCTTTTTTCAGATGTTCAGATCTTTTAATTTTATTTTTAATCCAATTTTATCCCTAGTAATTCTACAGTTATGCTGATATGTGCCATAAAACTTTGGATTATACATTTTATAAATTGAAGTAACTTCAATGTTCATTCTAATTTTCTCATTTTTCAGATGAGAAGAATAAGGAGAATGAATATTGATTAAATAATTCACCAGTGATAAGATAATGTTATAGAAACAAAGCTGAATTCTGGTGATGGGATAGATTTAGAGATAGAAGATATGTAATGGAGAAACTGTCCATTGAAGCCCTGGATCCCAGAATATGCATTATATGTCCTGGTCTGTCTGGAGGCTTGAGAAATCTGCTTCAGTGGGTTCTGAGGAGTTGGTACTTTGGAAGCACAGAATCTTCCAGATGGTCCAATAGCTGGTCCTAACGTTTTATAGAAAAGGTTCTTGTTTATGATCTCTGCTTCTCCTCCTGGATGGCTTCTGAGTGAGGAATACTGCTATGAGTTACCAAATTGGGGAGAGGGAGAAAGTGACTGGGACCACCAAGACAAACAGAAGAATAGACAGTCTCTATTGTCAGGAAGCTCAGCTTCCGATGGGAAAAAATAACCCATAAAAGGAAGCCGAATAGTTGGGGTGTAGGGAGAGGAGGAGACAGTAGAAATCGAAGGGTACTTACTAATACAGGGCAGATGTAAAAGTCTAAGAAAGAAGGCTATATGATTGTATAGATTCTTGGGACTAAAAATGGCCCTGACTGGAGTGAGATGTGGATACTATTTGCTCTTCCAAATTAAAGATTTTAAAATATCATTTTTATAAACAACACATACATTGCTACTTTGGGTAATAGTTACCCAGGTTATTCATCCCTTCCTTCTCCCTTCTCTGTCAACTAATGAGACCTATATGGGGATTATATTCAAGCTGAAGCTGAAGTCTGGGATTTCATAGAGAGAACTCTTTGTCATAAATACAAGTAATAGAGAAAATCATTGGAGAGATAGTGCCTGGTATGGAATCCCTATCCAGCCTCAGCCTCTATTCTAATCTAGATCTATAATCACCAAACTGTTGAACATCTTAAAGTGGTTGTCAGCCAGCTCAAACATCCAAAATGGAATTCAATATCCTCCCTCTAAATCCAACTTCCTACAGACTTTTCATTGTTTTTAATGGTAGCACTATCCTTTCAGTTCACCCAGGTTTGCAACTTTGAAGAAATTCTTTATTCTTTGTTCTTCCTCACCCCCTATATTATATCAAAATCACATGATACTGGGTTTGGAAGAGACCACATAGACCATCTCATATAAACCATACTTGAAAACAGTCAAATGTTGCAACATTATACCTAGTAAGAAGTTGAACCATACATTTCTTGAAGACCTCTAATGAGGGAGAACCCACTGCCTCTTGAGGAATGGCATTTCAATTTTGGATAGTTCCAATTTTTAGAATGTTTTTTCCTTATATCAATTTGCTTATTTTCAAACTTTCATCTAATTCTGATTCTGATTCTGCCCTCTGCAGTGAAAGAAAACTAATCTAATCTATATTCCTTATGACAGGGTCAAGAAAAAATCATACTCGTGCCAACATTTTTACCCAGGTGAAATTGTATCAAAATGAACAACAAAGTTAAACTTCAATGGAAAGAGGAGAGGAATTCATTACCAAATGATTAAATGAATACCTCGTTCATTAACACAGATGAAGTGTGCTTGAAAAATGCCTGTTTAATCAATTTAAAAATAATGGGGAGGGATAGTTTCATCTTTTTGAGTTAGTGACAGTGCATGATGGTATTGAGGAATTGAAGGAAAGATCATTGTTGTCAGCATTTTTAGTATTAACTGAGCCATGTAGGCTGTATCTGTCTCCCTGAATTACTCACTAACCAGCTGACAGCTGCCTGGTGTCTGTGACAGGCCTGGAAATATTCTCTTCTTACTCTTCTCACTCTATCCTAAGTCCCAAAGAAGAGGTACAGGGTGAGAATCTTCATCAGCCACACCTTTAAAAAGAGGATTCTGTCTCACAGCTTTATACACGAATCTCTTTTCAACCTCAGTTCTGCCATAATTTCCCCAAAGAATTGCTGCTTAGTAGGATGTGGACTGACTAGTGTGGCACTGGGGATTAGCTTCTAGCAAAGTGCTTTTTGGATCACTGAACATCATCCTATCAACAAACATCTGACTGCCAAAAGCTAAAGGTCCATTTGCACTTTTATTTCCTACAATTCTTTCATTTCTTTTATTCTGATCTAAGGCAAGGATGAGCTCTGAATGGGATGTGTTTGTTTCAGGTAATATATCTAAAAACAAAGTTATATTTCTCAATGGTTTCTAATGAAAAAATATTTCCTTTGATTCTAAATTTAGTGGTGTCTTAGATATTACTCCTAGCTATGTAAATAGTCATAAAATCATGGAACAAAAGCTGGGAAGGATCTCAGAAGCAATACAATTCACTCTCTCATTTTACAGATGAGAAAACTCAGATTTAGGAACATAAAGTGATCTGTGGTTATTTAGTGAGTAAATGTCTGAGGGGAGAATTTGAACCTAATTATGGTACTTGAATCACTAGAGTATACTACCCTTCTTATCAAATTGGTGAGCTTGGAAGAAGAGTTATTGTTGGGACTTTTCATCTACACAGTACATATATAACCATGCCTATTGGTGCCTTAGTGAAAGAATGAAGAATGCATTTTAGGTCAGAGTATTTATAGACCTATTCCATATTAAGGATGAGTGATTAAATCTCAATGACTACCAATGAATTGATGGACTACTGTGGGTCAGAGAAAGCCCTTTGGGTTAGGTATATGCAATAAGTACCCAGAATTACTGTTGTCTTTTTTTGGAGAGATTCAAAGAGAGATGAGAGTAGGCCACAAAATTGAAGGTGCTAGAAAAGTTCTAGCATCAACTAGAAGGTGCAGTGGATAGAGCACTGGCCCTGGAGTAAGGAAGATTGGAGTTCAAATCTGGCCTCTGACATTTAACACTTACTAGCTATGTGATAACATAATTTACTAGTAAGTTATAACACTAATTGCCTTGCCAATTTTTTTTTCTTAAAAAAGAACTTTAAAATAGGGCTAGAATACAAGAATATTTTAAAGAGGAATGACTAATGCCACATAGATTTATTTATATTACCAATATTAACCATTTTTTTCAGTCATGTTAAATTACTCATTTACTTTTAGTTTGTTGTTAACTAAAAATCATCCAAGATTTTTTATGTATCTAGCTGTTTTGTCTGAGTTCTATGTCATTACACAATTCTTTGAACTGAAGTGCATTGTGGTCATTATTCTTATTTAATGTAACACATGGGGTAGCCCTCTTCACATATGGGGCCTTGAGAAAAGGTATCTCAAGTTCAGTACTTTGTGAGTCCATATTTCATCAAATCTGTAACTTACAACCCCTTACTGATTGCTTTTTTGTTAGCCAGAGTATTTAATACAAAACAAAAGCATTAACTAAAATAGCATAATAAGATAAGTAGCAGCAAAACACTTTCCTATAAACCTGGTGCACACTTCTCTATAAATAAACATAGAAGAATAAAGAGAGAAGAATAAATAAGCTTAGGTAATAGGTATATAGGAGCATATAAGTTAATCACTTTTTACCATGCATGGAGTGTTCTTCTTCCTCGTATCTACCTTTTGGCTTCCCTGAATTCCTTGGAGGCTCAGATAAAATCCCACCTTGTACAGAAAAAATTTCCTTGTCCTCTTTAATTTGTGTGCCTTCCTTCTGTTGACTACTTACAATTTATTCTAAACAGAGTTTGTACATGGTTGTTTACATACTATTTCCTCCATTTCCTGTGAATTTTTTGAGATCAGGTATTGAATTTCACATTTCTTTGTATATACCCAACATTTAATACAGTGCCTGGCAATACTATACACAAATAAATGTATATTGATTGACAGCTAAGGCTCCAAATTGCCATATCTAGCTAAGAGCCAAATGCCAAGTAGAGTGTCCCCTGGCTAAGAATGTCTGTCTTTTGAACTCTGTTTATCTGGGGCTTACTTGAAATTCTTTGTCTGGTGAGCAATCTAACTTGGGGTTAGAAATTTCTTAGCCTCTTTGGCTAAATTTGCCAATTTAAATTAGAATGAAAGTTTGAATGTTCATGGAATAAGGTACCAGGTAGCTGGATGACATAATAGGTAAAGCTCTGGATTTGAAGTCAGGAAGATTTGAGTGCAAATCCAGACTCAGAACCTTATTAACTATGTGGAGTAAGTCACTTAACTTCTCTGTGCCCTGGTTGTTTTATCTACAAAATGGAGATAACAATAGTACCTCTCAATGCTGTAATGAGATTAAGTAAAATAATATTTGTAAAGTTCTTGGTAAAATTTTAGAACCAAATATAAATACTAGGTAAAAATCACAGATGTTAACTGATGAGCATCCATCTAAAACAATTATGTATTACTTTTAAAATATTAGGGGAAAAAGAAATATAATGTAAGTATAGAAACTAGACATGCAGTTTCATTAATGTAAAGAAGAATCCTCTATTGGTTACTATATACAAATGCTGGTATGTAAGGCAATTTGGGATCCTCTATTCATTTAGAGTAATTCCTTCCTTTCATAGTATAATATAGGTGGAAGAGAATGAGAGGAGTCTGTAGGCCAGTTTATTTTTCAGAGGCCTCCACTTTGGTTTGTTCACAGAGTCACTAAATTAGGAGAGGAGAAAAATTCTAAAGCTGGGAAAGAAGAATGAAGACTATGTATCTATGTATCTATGTATCTATCTATCTTTATCATTTACCTATTTCCAGCTTTGTGTGTGTGTATATATGTGTATATATATATATATATATATATATATATATATACACATACACACACACAAGCATACACACATATAATTGATTGAAAGAGGCTACTTTCATCTGTAAAATGGAGATAATAATAGCATCTACCTCAAAGGATTACAGTGAGATCAAATGAGATAACATGTGAAACAGTTTATGAACCTTGAAGTTATATATAAAAGATAACTATTGTTATTCTTCTTTGAAATAGTTTTATGATAGCCGATCACAGCCATTTAAGAAGTAACTGAGTTCAAAGAAAATACTTCCCTCCATATGTTTCAAAATCATGTGTTTTTGAAGAAATGGCATCTGCATCTCTCTTTTTTAATATAACACATGATGATGACTATAATTAGTATGATTGCTCAGCTCATGTATATGATTACAAAGGAACAAGAACACAAATTGAAACTGGAAGAAAATTGTTAATTTGGGGAGATTGCTCATATTTTTCTGTTCATCGAGCTGTTTATTATTAATGGGCTTGAACTTTCAAGGCGAGTGAGGATGATACCCTCTTGGTATCATTTATCGGAGGAATATCACCATGGTGATTAGGTTAACTATGGTCTCTTTTCCTGTACTATGCATTAATCCTTGTTATTATTTGTCCACCATTCTCAAAAAGGAACATGATATCAGGGAGGTGATGCCATGGATTTGAAAGTGAATTATATTTAAGTGAGAGAGGGCTATGCAAGGTCACCTGTCTCACTTTCTTCACCATTGCCATCTGAGTTCAGTTGGCTATATACATATTTTTATATAACATATATATATACATATATATATATATATATATATATATATGGATAAGTGGAGATCACTCTGAATGTGGTGGAAGATCTTGACTTTTTCCAATTTAAGGTCTTTATTAGTTTTTATTTTAACTGAAGGAAGCAACACCCATTCAGTGATTCAATCTAGATAAAGATTGAGGCAAAAAAATGGCTTCTTTTATGTAGTCAAATATATACATACATGCACATACATATACCCATACACCCACACCCACACCCACATATCAATCTGGGAGGGGAAGATCCTCAGGATTTCTGACCAAAACTGAAACAATTGCTATTTATACTCCCTCTGAGACATCAGATCCAAACAATGATCAAATGAGTCTTGGACTGGAACCTGTTGTTGGCCAATCAATGACAGCCATAATGATTTGAATTTAAAGCCTTAAGAAATAAGTCTAACTCAAAAACCTCAACATATCTTGAGATGTTTTAGTGGTCAAAATTTACATTCCTTTTGATAGAGCATCCACAAGTAAGACTATGATAATCTATGCAGACAGAGGGAAAAGACAGAGGGAATTAAGAAAGAAGAGAGGGAGGGAGAGAAGGAAAGAAGGAAAGAAGAAGCATGGAGTTGTTTTGCTTAATTGGAACTGATCAATTGTCTTTTTAAGGGGTCTCAGTTCAGTGATTAAGGCTAGGTAAGAAATGAGGCAAGGTAATGACCTCTTTCCCACTGTACCGAGGGTAATCATCTATATCATGCTATTGGACCCAGATGGCTTGGAAGGAGAAAGTGAAGCTGGTTTCTTTGCACAGTCTTCCCTTGCTTAAGTCTAATTTACTTGCAGTTTCTGGTGTCACCTTCTTGATGTCATTGTCTCCTTTCAGAATGAAGGACAAACAATAATCTATAAGCAGCAATATCTACTCCATAGGGCACCCAACTAGCCAGTTCTAGTTAGACAATTCCCTCCCTCCCTCCCTCCTTCCTTCCTTCCCTCTTTCCTTCCTTCCTTCCTTCCTTCCTCCTCCCTCCCCCTCTCCCTCTCTTCCTTCCTTCCTTCCTTCCCCACTCCTCCCTCTCTCCCTTCCTTCCTCCCTTCCTTCCTTCCTTCCTTCCTTCCTTCCTTCCTTCCTTCCTTCCTTCCTTCCTTCCTTCCTTCTTTCCTTCCTTCCTTCCTTCTTCTTTTCTTCCTTCTTCCTCTTCTTCCTCTCTCTTTCTGTTCACATAGGGTACAATAGCCTTAACTGTGGGTACTCTGCCCAAAGGAATATAATGTTTGCTCACTGAAACCTGGCAAGGTATCTTGGAGTTTAAGGGCTAGATTTCTTTCTTTAAGAGCCATGCAGTAAACCCAAAACACTCTGACTGCCACTGATTGGCCAACAACAGGTGCCAATCCAAAATTTATTCAGTCATTGTTTGGGCTCTGATGTGTTAGAGTGAGTGTAGATTACAATTGTTTCTGTTTTGGTAGAAATCCTGAGAGTCTTTCCCTTTCAGATTGATTTTTAAAAATGAATCCTTGACCCTATGAAGGAAGCATATTTATGTTTGTAGAATAAGTAACAAGACCGGACTTGTCAAAAATAGGTTCCTCATGCCAGAAACCACGATTACTATATTGTATGGGTGACTATCAGCTTAACCTGTCAACCAGGAAATATAAGTCCATTCTGGTTCCTTTACGTCCTGTGAGTTTGGACATCGTGACCAAATATTTTTAATGGCTAAGCTAGTGAATATGACTACTTGTTTCACTTTGTCTTGAGCACAAAAGAAAATAAACTTGATAAGTCAAATACAAAACTGATTTTGATTTTGTGAAAGTTCAAGACAGAACTTTGCCCTTCAGTACTGTATTTGCATTCATTTACTCATTCCTAAAATAAAACAGGCTTTTCTTTCATGTCCATACTCCCCTTTTAATTAAGAGATTTCAACTGGAAAAAAAATCTTTGCTCTAAGTCTCCTGAAATCCCTGGTGACATTCTCCAGTTCACTGAATCTGCCTTATTACACAGGAATCTTTAGGGAGTTTTCCACTTTGGTATGTGAACTGTGCTATATCCCTGAGGTTCAAGTTAGTCATGTGTGCTTCAGCATGTCTGTTCTTCATGTCACTGAATCATTCTGATTTATGTCATTTGATTGACTTTGAAGCCCATTATTTTCTGACTGTAGAAATAAAGGAGTCTTGAAACTAAAGATAATATTTGTTAAGCACTATGCAAACCTTAAAGCACTATACGAATACTATTATTATTATTACTATTTTTCCAATATCTTTTCTACAAGGCTATATACTCAACATTATATTTTTTCTGTTGTGGAGATTCCTATCCCCCCAACTCCACTGAATGTCCTAGGTTTCCCTTGTTGTGTTGCTTCACAGTTATATTGTATTCTAAGGGTTACAAAGCACTTTCTTCACAATCCCTCTGTAAATAGCATAAGAATTAATATAAATATGTCTATGTTATGGAAGAAAATGTAAGATCTTAGAGATATTGGAGTGATTTCCCCTAGACAATACTAGGACTTCATCTCCCCTATGCTTAACTAAGAATCTTCTCAACACATGAAACTACATTATCTCTCAAGAGCATGGTTTTGAATATAAAGTAATATATTTCCCTTCCTGCAAATCTTATGAGAGGGCCACACCAGTTTCTTTTGGTACCTGTAAAAACAAATGGAATAGAGTCAAGATCCTACCTGTTTTAAATCCTGAATATCATAAAGGCCAATGGAGGAGGGGAAGATGGAAGATTTTTAGTGAAATATTTCATTATCAGACAATTTTACAGATTTGAATTCTAAATAAGATTTAGCAAGAATGGATCCTTAGGAAAGGCAAGCTGGTGATGTTGATGGGCTGCTTCTTGTCATTAAACTTAGGAAGAGAAAAACTAACTTGGCAATCCCCTCTGCTGTTCCGCCCCACTCCCCCTAAAGGATGAACCAGATTTTGAAACAATGGTCCTACATGAGGTCAACCAAATGCTTTTAGATGGAATTCGGCTCTGTGGTAGGTGGAACTTTAATTCATTAACATAAATAAAAACGAGTCTGCCTTTAAGATATAGCACAAAGTACTAGGACTGACAAATGAGCTGAGGCATGAATTAATGAAGTGAAAATTAATTTGAGCAACATATGAATGTTGGGGACTGAACTATAGACTGAATTAGATTTTTGGAAAAGGCAGTTGCATTCACATATTTCTACATGACATATTTTATTTACATCTTTATCTTGATTCTCATGAGCCTCCATCCCCAACAGCTCATTGAATTATTCCTGAACAAAAAAGTAATGTCAAAACAGCATTTGTTTTCTCAGCAAAATCTAGCCTTCTTTCCTGACTGAAGGAAATCTTGCAGTTAGGCCATTCTTAAACAACTCAAACTTCAAAGGACAAAATAAAAAATTCCTTTTCTTTAGAAGGTTTACTTGCAGAAATGCAATTATTCAAGAAGACAATGGCCAAATCCATTCTGGCCATATGGGTTTCCAAAGCTTTTCACTTCCATTTCTAGAACACAGGATCAATGTCATTCTCTGCCTTGCCTTACTTGTTCTGTTTTTTTTCTGCCCCTGTGACATAATGTCTTCTTTAGATTATTCTTCCTGCTGACATATCCCTGGTATTTTATGCTGTTTGTACCCCAGTTAGATAAGGGGCATTAAGTTCAGAGGAAAGTCATATCTTGAAGCTGAATGTCATCAGAAATTCCCTCCTGGGCAACTTATTCAGTCAAGGGCACTGCCAGTGTTAAAAATATCCTAGCATTTCATTAGAAGATTGAATACCAACTTAAGGACTCTGATCTTGGAAGACCTGAATTTCTTCCTAGAGATTTTGAGAAAAAAATGAAGGTGTTTGGGGAGGTACATTAGCTTGCTCAAGGCACCAGGTACAGTAAGTACTCTGGGAGAATCCGTTTCATGATGCTAGGAGCTACTATAAACTCTCAAGGTCTCCAAAGCTTCCTTTTTCTCCCCTCAAGCCATTTTGTAAACGCAAAATAAAAAGAACTTGGAAAAATTAGGAAACAAATGGTTGTTGTTATACAGACAAGTCATCACACAAATGAAATATATACCCAACCCTTTAGAAAACAATACTGGTGTTGGGAGAAAAAGCTAATGACCAAGTGAGAGTACAGTTGCTGTAGTGATTCTTATGCATGATATTGATATAGCTATGTATAGGCAGATTTCTTTGGTTTGCATGTGTCTTGGAGTGGGGAAAATATTGAGGAGAGTATCCCTGACCCATAATGTATCCAAACCCATGTATTAATGAGCTGTATTCTCATTCCAGTAAATATAAAAAGTCTGTTTTCCACCAATAGCCAAAACAGGTACAGTACATCTTGTACTTCTGCAAAGTCAAAGTAGATACAGTGAGATAACAAGCACATTTACAATCACCCAGCAGCAAGGCTGAAATTACCCATATTCCTATTAGATCCAAGTATAATGAGCAGCAGTGACTAAGTATATGGTCACACTCCTGTGGTCACCATGGAGAAAATGAAATCTGTTGCTAGTCTAATGAGGGGAGAAAAAGGGAGTCTTTTCCACTATAGATCCATTTCTCTTCACCCCTCCCTCCAGCAAGACATAATGAGAAGAGACAGAAAATGACATTTTTTTTTTGGCCTAAATATCGGCAGCAGCTACTGCAAAATAGTGCAAATACTATTTTCCTCTCTGATAATCATTCACCCTTAGAGTCTATAGCAAGAAAGCTGGGGCACATCTCATTTTTATAGTGTCCCCTTTCTTGCTTACTTCTGGCTCTAAACATACACACACACATACACAAATACACACAGACACACACACACACACATTTATAGAAATTCAAGCTGGCTGAATGCAGTAGAATCACTTGTTTCTTTTGAAAACAGCCAGCCAGTTACCTTTTGTAACTTGCTAGAAACTAGCTGGTCAGTTTGATTCAATAGTTTTTTTGACTTTAGTTTATATATGAAGACACAGCTTATATTTGAAGGATTATTCACTGTACATTTTCTACTAAAAGTTGAATATTGTAAAGACCTTAAAAACATAGATTGCAAAGTTATGACTCATAGAAAAGTGAGGAGTCAGAAGGGAGGAGTTACTAGAGATACAAATGGACCAAGATTTAAAACTTTTCACTTAGAACCAATCTCATACTTTTCTTTTAAATATGCAGGAGTGCTCCCTCAATAATATATTTGATCTCCATTGGCACAACTGTGATAAAGATATTTACATTTGTTATAAGGGTACCTGTGATGATAATCAAATGTCTGTTATATATCATGATTGTTGTTTATCTTTAGTTTTTGAAGAGGACCAGTGACATCATTGGATGAGATCTTGATTTGCACATAAATTGGATTTAAATGAGGGAGAATTGTGCAAAATGTCAGGCTTACTTTTTCTTCCAGAGACATTGAAGTCCAGCATCAAGATAACTGGTAATGGCCCCGATGGACAATCCTGGCCTCTTCACTGTCTGACCAGCTCACTCTCAAGCTGGTTTATCCCATCTGCTGAAAAGATTTTACTGGGGTATGGCTGGAGACACAAATGAGAGCTGGGTGAAGGGGGACATCACAGACCGAGGAGCAGCCTTGAAAAGGGCTTGGCAAGCTCTCACACCGGAAAGATTAGTTATCCCTAAGCACTGATAATCCTGTGTGGATTGCTAAATAGCTGTGTGGAAAGTGGAGCATGGTCTCAGGATCTAGCCAGATATACTTAAACCCTCACACCAGAGACACTAGTCTTCCCTGAACACCCTATATGCTCCACATATCATAGTTCAGTGGAAGGAAGGCATTGAAAATAGACTGGGTTTCAAATTCTGCTTTTTCATCTTTGGGTCTTAGTTTTTTTTTTCCTCTGCAAATGAATCATTTAAACTTAATGGTTTCTGAGATCCCTTCCAGCCCTAGATCTATTTGTTGTAACCGTTTTGATAAGTAGGGGTTTGATTTAAGCAATTGTAAGAGGAGGTTTTCACAAATAGTAGAAAATAAAATGTTATTAACCCTCAAAGCCCATAAAATAGCTTTCAGGGAAGCAAGGTGGTACAGGGATAGAGCTCTGAGTCTGAAGTCAGGAAGAACTGAATTTAAATTTGGACCCAAGTCTTACTAGCTATGTGACACTGGGCAAGTCATTTGAACTCTTAAAAATAGCAGTTTTTCCCCTCTAACATGGAGATGGTAATGGTTCTAGTGATAATCAAATGAGACAATAATTATAAAACACTTATTACTATTAAGCAATGTTTGATTTTAAAAGATGCCCATTGCACTCTCTTTTTCCCCTAAAAAAGCTATTTAATGTGCAGTTTTATATTTATATCACACCTTTCTCTGAGTTCCTCTAGATATGTTATAAAATATAAACTGACTCCTCCCAAGAAATATTTGTTCTTGGGGTAAATAAAAGAAAAGGTACCTACACAAATTAACTTTTAAAGATAAATTCATTTAAGATCATAGAAGGAACTGATGTTAGGACTTTATAAAACTGTTACCAGGGACAGCAAAGACTCATGGCAGAGGATGAGCTAGGCGAACCTTGGTTGTTGCCACTGGCAAAGGAAGTAGGGTGATGTCTATTTTACAGCTTTTTTTTTCAAACAAATCATGTTTTTGCTAATGATATATTGTGTTAAGCTTAGTCACTGCCTAGGTTATGTCACTAAGCTGTAATTGTTAATATATTGGTGAAATACCTTGACAATTCACCTTAGTTATAGATATGTATCTGTGTGCCATTGACACTACCCGAAGACAAGTTGCTACTTGGAGATAATTATGGAGATGAAAAGAATGTGAATTTTTAATCAACATAGATTGAATAGAGAGTAAGTATATTTTAATAAAGTGGAGTTTGGAGACAAGACAAAGTGGATTTAAATCATACCTCTAATTGTTCTTGGCCAAG
The DNA here is from genome assembly GCF_902635505.1 of Sarcophilus harrisii. Lineage (NCBI taxonomy): Eukaryota > Metazoa > Chordata > Mammalia > Dasyuromorphia > Dasyuridae > Sarcophilus > Sarcophilus harrisii. Next base: position 106,347,885 of record NC_045431.1, on the reverse strand, counting down.
GTATTTGACCTTTCAGTGTCTCAGAAAAATGTACTAAGACTCTAATTTACAGGTCAGGGTCTTGATTTGGATCATTAGAATTATTTTCTGCACTAAAAATTCAAAGCCATGAAATCACAGGTTCACAACAACATTAAAATCAAAAAGAATGAATTATCTCTCAGTAATTCAAGGTAATTTGATAACAAAGTGATTTTTCAAATGAATGAAGAAATCACTGAAGTGTTTGTTTATTCATTCATTTGCCAAACACAATATGTGGGGCATAGAATAGATATATCGGGCTCCAGACTGTCAAAGTTTCATCTAGAAATGGTCAAGATGAATCACTTTTGCCCAATTTACTACTAACCCCTAGCTTGGTATCACTTACATTCTAGTAGGAAAAAATTAATATAAATAACTATGCTACAAAATATTATATAAGTGCACCAACATGCTTCTAAATAAAATCAGAGAGGAGTTCTAGATGGTAAAATTGTTATGGTGGGGGAATATTAAACAAGGTCTGGTTGATGGGGTAATATTTGAATTGAGCTTTAAGATATGGATTGGAATTTCTATGTCATTGCATGCATAGAAAACAAAAGCAGAGAGGCAGTATGCTACACAGTATGTTTTGGAACAGAAAGTCTATTTTAGTTGGTATATACTAGAATATATACATAAAAGTAACTTGAAATGAGGCTAAAGATGTAGGATAGCATCAGACTGTAGAGGTTCCCTAAAGAAGTGGTCAGATTGAAACTTTTTTTCTAATGAATGTAAACGGTTTGCATTTTTGTTTTTCTTCCTGGGTTATTTTTACCTTCTGAATCCAACTCTTCCTGCGCAACAAGAGAACTGTTCGGTTCTGCATACATATATTGTATCTAGCATATACTGTGCCATATTTAACATGTATAGGACTGCTTGCCATCTAGGGAGGGGGTGGAGAGAGGGAGGGGAATAGTCAGAACAGAAGTGAGTGCAAGGGATAATGTTGTAAAAAAAAATTACCCAGGCAGGGGTTCTGTCAATAAAAAGTTATAATTATTAAAAAAAAAAAGAAACTTTTTTTCTAATCCATTACTAGATCTAAACCATGAACTAGACACACCTAAAACTTTGGGATTTTGAGAATTAAGCCCTGGCAATCTAATCCTGAGTAGATTAATTTCTCTCTTTGGCTAATTGTTTCCAAGAGAAAAAAGGGAAGGGAACTGTTCCCCAAAAGTAATACTGCCACACAGGTATGATAGGTGGTGAGAGGGGAACATATGACAATGGAAAACAGCATAGCAAGGTCAAATCCCTTTACCACTATATTGACTCCAGTTGAACAAGTGGGTTAATGGTTAGACATGCCACAAATTGTACCCTTTGATACAAAATCCCACAATTCAGTACTCAAATTTAAAGACAGCAATGTACTGCTAAATGTTTAACAACTAGCTCTAAAAAATCCACATATCCACATACATACATATATATGCACACATTTTTAAGTTTAATCTGCATCATCAAAAATTTCCCTCATTTTCTTGAGCCTAGACAATCAATAAATCAATTAAATACTGATTCATGATGTTTGCTGATTTTTGAGATATAGATACCCATTAATCAGCTCTTATGAGATAGTTTAAGTTGGCTCCAATACAGCTCTGTAGTTACATGGAATTTTAAGCAAAGAACTGATGTGATATTAATATGACAGCCTGTTATCTGTAGGGCAAGATAATGGTGGCTGTCTAGCTTAGTAAAATAAGATATTTTCTGAACTGCCTAATAAAGAATGAGGATCACAATGAACAAGTGGCTAGGAAGTAGGGAGCAATGGCCACTTTCTGAGTTGGTTGAGACATAATAATGTGTTCTGGTGACCAGAGTTATATCATCAAACCTGTTTTACCTTCTTTCCACTCTACTATGGGTACTCTAAGAAAATACCAGTACATAGGAAAATGTAACAAGAAAGGATAATGGCAATTGTTGGAAAAGCAGAGGGAAAAAAGACAGGGATACTAACAATATTTGCATCTATGGCTTTTGCTAGCCATTCAGGAAACTAATTTTAGTCAATGTTCAAAATATCAATAAATTGTTCATTAACTTTGATGCAGCAATATTAGTAGTGAATTTATGTCACAATAAGATTAAATAAAGAAAACAAATATTCATGATTCAGCAAAGAAAACAGAAAAATTATGCTACTCAATTGTTTTGGAATATTGTTGTACTGTAAGAAATGACGCAAAGGAAAGCTTCATGAAGCCTTTGAAGGTTTTTTTTTAATTGATGTAGTATGAAAGTAGCTGAACAATTTGTTCAATAAGTGTATGTTTACAGACAAACAATGTTGGAAAGATTTGTCATCTTATTAATGCAATGACCAACTACAGTTCCAAAGAATCAATGATGTGGCATGCCATCCACTTCCTGACAGAGTGATGATGAACTCCAGTTATAGTATGAGGCGTATATTTTCAGACATTACAAATATAGAAATTTGTTTTGCTTAACTATATAAGTTTATTCCAAGGGCTTCTTGTCTTTCTAGTTGGTAGTGTAAGACAAAGAAGGGACTAGGGATAGGGTAATCAAAAGGAAGTATTTCTTCCTCCCTCCCTGCCTTCCTTCTTTCCTTCCTTCCTTCCTTCCTTCTTTCTTAATTTCTTTCTTTCTTTCTTTTCTTCCTTCTTTCTTTCTTTCTTTCTTTCTTTCTTTCTTTCTTTCTTTCTTTCTTTCTTTCTTTCTTTCTGTCTCTCTTTTTCTCTCTTTCTTTTTCAGTTTAGAAGAAAGGAAGTTGGTTAGATTAGGGGGATGAGCAATACCATTGCCCCCAAAAAAGTAAAGAAAAGAGGTTCATTGAACAACTGTAAAATGTACCAAAAAGGATAGAACGAAGACCAGATGAAAGTGGGGAGGTTTGAAAGTTAAATGTTGAACTTATCAAATACTTAAAAAGAAAAGCAAGCTATGCATATTAGAGATTCAGTTTCATATGCAATTTTCTTTTTTTCTGTTCTAGTTTATGTATGGTTGAAATGCTTTTTCTTTAAGTTCAAAATAAAACTACAAAAATTAGAAATGATTATGAAACCAAAAATAAAGAAAAAAATATAAAAATCCACTTGTCTCAACCTGCCCTTCTTCAATGTATTATTGCACTTTTTGCAAACCGTTTTTTTGCTGTTATAACTTTGCATTCTAATTTTTGTGCATTTTAAAAATAAGCTTCTTTAGGGCACAGATTGTCATTTTTCATCCTTCTTTCTCCGGTGCTGTAAAGCGTGTCTAGCATATATAAGACCTTAATAAAAGATTGTAGATATGTTGAACTCATAGCTCATGGAATGTGTGACAGCAGCATTGGGTAGCTGTGTTGTGCTCCTGCCCCCACACAGTAGACTTAGATGCTATTTCCACCCCAGTTTTATTCCATTCGTGGACTCTATCTGGCCCCTGAATTTTATCTCTTTACTGGGGAGAAATCAAGCTAATTAGCTGACAAATAATTGTAATGATGAATGTCAGCAAGAATAATGACTATGAAAGCATAAAACAGTGTAATTAATGTAATGAAGGTGGCCATATTATTTTAGCAATGGCAAAATGAGCAAATATTGGGACTGTGAAAGTACTTTTGCTTTCAAAAATCCTTTGAAGATGATAGCTTTTCTTTTTTTCTTATCTAGTAGCTTTGTTCTCAGCAGTGCAAAATCTGAACTGCTTTCCTTACCAAGTTTCCATCTCTATATCTGCTGTTTTCCTCTCTGCAGGTTCTAAGAAAGAAAAATCCTATAGGCAGTGAGGAATGTTGATATCTTGAAAATCCCTTATCTTTTATTATGTCCAGTGATCTATTTCCTCATCCAACATTTAAAAATAATCTGAAGTAGGCAAAATACATGATTTTGAGTGGTTAAGTAAGTATAAAATATGTCTGGTGGAGAAGATAAAACCATTTTCCCCCAACTAACAAAAAAGGAAGCTTCTTACCCATTTGCATATACTGGAATGCAGGCATTTTTGAAACTAATTATTTGTGTTTCCTGCAGTGTATTAAATATGATAAAAAAGTAATTGTAGATGTATTGATAGAATGTGCTTTTATCCTTATGTGCAACAGATAATTGTACAAAGGTTGGAATTCAAGTTATAATCTTTGTTTTAGTTGTAGAAAAGTCTCCTACTGTTTCAACTTACATCTGCTTTTCTCCATTAACAGGAAGAAACAATCTGGACAGGATTTTTTGGACTGAATTAAAAGTAAACTAACTTTAAAAAAAACCTGAAAAGATTTTAGCTAAAAATCAACTTAGTAGCAAGTGGTTTCTGCTCATCTATGATGAGTGGGGCTTTCTGAGGGATATAATGAGAGATAGTAAGGTTTAATTAAGCCCAAGGATACCCATCTAGACAAGAAGATCACATTTAATATTATGTTTCTCTGGCCAAAGGACTATACCTTTGCTTCCTCAGCTACAAAATGGTAAAAATAATAACACTCAAACTACTTATCTTATTGGGTTGTTATAAAGAAAATATTTTGTATACATTGAAGTTATTGAGACAAAAATTGTTTCAAAATGTTTTTTGTCCTCTATTAGCTTATAATTTCATGAGATAAAATTAAAACATGGAGGTCTAAAATCATCTAATAGTAGTAATAATAATGAATTTATAAAGTGCTTTAAAGTTTACAATGCGCTATAGTTACATTGCAGGGTGGGGGGCAAAGAATGTAGTATTAGGGAAATTTTTATGGAATTTGTTGTAAATAGTTTGGATCTATGAGATGTGTTCTGCCCTTTTCCTAAAGGACATAGGTAAACAGGCTCTTAGTTGGTCCCTTGGTTCCTGTTATAGGGAATTCATTCCAAAGGTGATTAGTGACTGAGCCAGAAAAAGCTCTCCTATCACAGGGACTAAAGACTCATTTAGGAACATTCAGTTGCTCATTCCCTCTACCAAGGAGCCAGAGCACATATATTCTTCTATAGATCAAAGTATCCATATCCAGTGCTTTGAGAAGTATCAGTTGCAAGTATCCCTTGCAATATGTTCAGAATAACATAATATATTTGAATCTCACAGATGTGCAGATGGGCTCCAACTTTTTAATGTGTTTTGAGGGTCAGTGAAGGTCCAATCCTTAAAGCATGCTTGAATGTGTTTTTCCTTGTTGTTCTATAGGGCCCATGCAATATTCACTACCTGATTCTAATCCAACATCCCAAAACTTGACACTACTTCTATAGGGAGATTTTGGGAGCTTATTGGCTCTTAATCTTGATGGGGGTGATCTTTTTTTATTCCTTTTGGTGAGCAGGAAGCCATATTAATTTGACTACAGACCACTTTATTTTTATAGAAAAATCAAGACTTGAAGACAAGGGAAAGAAATAGCCTAAACTATCTGTAAAGAGTCCTGGTAGATAGTGATTTTATGGCAAATAAGGTTTGGTACTATCTCTGCTATGGGTCATGGGATCATAAATTTACAATGGGAAGAGATTTAGAGGTTTTCTTGTCTAACTGTCTCATTTTTAAAGAAGAAGAAACAGATTTGGAGAGCATAAGTGAGTTTCCCAGTGACTAGCTTATAGCTAGTATCCTGAGTAAGATTGTAACCCAGGTCTTCCCAATTCCAAGTGCAGCATTAACTTGGAATTATTATTCCAATAAATAAATTTATTTGACTAGTTGATTTATTTGTAAAATTTATCAATGTTCACAAGAGATAAAGAGGAAATTCACATGTAAATATATGAAGTCTAGAAATGAAAGTTTCCAGTTTCACTGGAAGAGAGTATTTGAAGAATTATATAAAACAGAGAATGGTGAGTTGAAGGGAGATTGAAAAAGGCCTTAATGCTATGTTCTTCTTCTTCTGTGAAGGAGTCCAAGAATGGAGGTTTCTTTCTGTCTCTCTTTTTCTCTCTTTCTTTTTCAGTTTAGAAGAAAGGAAGTTGGTTAGATTAGGGGGGTGAGCAATACCATTGCCCCCAAAAAAGTAAAGAAAAGAGGTTCATTGAACAACTGTAAAACGTACCAAAAAGGATAGAACAAAGATCAGATGGAAGTGGGGAGGTTTGAAAGTTAAATGTTGAACTTATCAAATACTTTAAACTAGTATTTTAGTTTAAATACTACTATTTATTTAAACTATACTAGAGGAATATATAGTTCCTCTATATTCTAGAGGATATATAATCCTCTCTAATTACTAGAGGAATTAGTATTCCTAGAGGAACATATACTATTCTCTAGTATATGGAGGATATATAGAGGAAAATATAATCTTTGTTATGCCATATTTCACTCTGTAGGCAATTGTATCTTGATAAGAATTTGCTTAGTCTCATCTTCTCCCCATAGCAGTGGGTTTAGTGGATATAAGGAAGGTGGAAACAACGGTTCCATAGTAAAGCCATTTGGAAAGATATAATTTTCTAAGTTCTCTTTTCCTGGGAGCCACAAATGGGTTAAAATCCTCGCTAGATTCAGTCTAACCTGATGGGATTTTCATCAAAAAGGTATTTTATATTAAGATTTCCTTCCTACCAAAAGTATTTTTATATTCAAGCTTCCTTTCTGAAACAAACCATTGATGCAATCAAGAATTAACTGTTGATTGAAAAGAGTCAGGATTCTTAAAAGGTCAGGATTCTCGGCTTGTTCTTGCTTGTATTTTCAGCATGGACTTTGCAATGGTTTAAGTTATATGATAAAACAGCATGGCCTTAGCTATTCTTTTAGCATCACTATTTATAACTCATCTAAGAAGTCTCATCTTTGTGAATGTTTCTTCCATTGGCTGCAAGAGAGTAACAGCAGTAAAGGCAGTATTCCTATACTATCTTGTGAAACAGAAATGCCAAACAGACATTTACTTAATATTCCTATTGCATGCAATTTTTCAAATGCTTTATTTTGAGGCCTATTCATAATTTTTTAAATGGCATTTTCTTTTCCTGCAAGATGGGATATTCAGAAAGTCAAGAAAAAGCTATTAAATGGGGGAAAATTATGTTTTCACATCAGGAAAGGAAGGTAAATAGAGGTTTTCCATTTACTTCATCTGTAAAGGAATAAATAGGTATCCATAATTGTATCCAGTTTAACTTGACATCTGGAATTACTCCTTGTGACCTCTATCTCTGGACTCTTTTATGCGAAGAGGAGAAGATACAAACTCTTAAGCCTGGTATTTAAGGGCCCTCACAATCTTGACCCAACCTATTTTACCTTTCTTGTCAACAAAAAGCTATTAAATGAGGGAGAGATTCTATTTTCACATCAGGCAAGGAAGGTAAATACAAGTTTGCAGTTTTACTTTATAAGAAAAGGAATGAATTGCTACCCATAAATGTGTCCAGTTCAAATTGGTATCTGGAATAACTTCTGAACCTCCATTCCTGGACTCCTTCACAGAAGAAGGAGAAAAACATAGCATTTAAGGCCTTTTGCAACCTCCCTTCAACTCACCATTCTCTGTTTTATATAATTCTTCAAATACTCTCTTCCAGTGAAACTGGAAACTTTCATTTCTAGACTTCATATATTTACATGTGAATTCCCTCTTTATCTCTTGTGAACATTGATAAATTTTACTTATAAATCAACTAGTCAAATCAATTTATAATCTTTATTTATTTCCCACCACATGGACTCCTGGCAGTTATCCCAATTCAACATTTCATCTTTTACCTTCAAAAAGGTTCGCAGCCTGATTTTGCTGATTCCTTCTATTCTACCAGTCAGATCCCATGTTTCCCTTTTCTTTGCCACAGTGATACCTCCTGTAAAAAGCCTTCTGCAGTGATCCTTAGGCATTGGGACTGTCTCCTTTCTCAAATTAATTTGTGTTTATTCATTGGTATTATTGTATTACTGCTGTATAGTGGATCTTAAATTGTATGTCTGTGTGTGTGTGTGTGTGTGTGTGTGTGTGTGTCTAAGCCCTTGGGAAGTCTGGAGAAGCCACTGAGCTCCTCTTAGAGGACTATTTTTAAATTCATAAAATATATAGAACCACAAAACAACTAATTTTATTGAAAGTTAATAATTCCTGCTCTGGTGGAAGTAAACTTCTTTAGTCCAGGAATTGTTTCCCATTGTTTCTATTTTGTCTTACTTAACCTTAATGCCTACCACAGTGTCCTTAAGTACCTAAATGGATCTATTGATTGATTCAGGAATTCCCTCCCATGATATATATTATCCATAATCCATCAATTCCTAACCATGATATGTGATACTTATTTGTTACCCTACCGAAAGTTCACCTCAGGGTGTCCTCCAAATTGTTACAGGACATTTCTTAGACTGGGGTGATCTGTAGATGTTTGTAATATAAAAACCAAACACACACATATACAAACACATACAAAGCAGAATAGATTCAGGAGCCCCGAGTTCCAATTCTACCACCATCACTCATTGTTTCTGTGACAATGAGCAAGTTACAGAGCCTTCCTGGTGGACCAACATTAATGTAGGTCAGATTAGATATCCAGGCCAAAGGAGTCATTCACAAATCAATAGTGGCTTATTTGCTCTTATTTTTAAGAGTTTTTTTTTTTTTTAACCTAAGAGGCCTATTTGCTCTTACACAACAGAAATATATAACAAAGACATGGTGGTTCTTAGCTTTTCTGAATTCATTGTAAGCAAAACTAACAATAAATGATCTTATCTGAAAGTGCTGCAAATATTGCATGTGTAGCACTGCTGTTGTTATTTAATCCTGTCACATTCTTTTGTGACCCAGAGGATCAATTAGATTTTTTTTTTTTTGCAAAGATTCTAGATTCTAGATTCTAGATTCCTTGTTCAATTGCAGGCTGGGGTTAAGTGTCCAGGATCACAAAGATAGCAAGTACCTGAAATCATATTTGAATTATGGTCTTTGTGGTCTTTTTGATTTTAGTCCCAGTGCTCTAACCACTGATCTACCTAGCTGTCCTGCATCTGAAGCACATGCAACCTCACAAAAATAATTAACAGAAATCTATTTTCTCTTTTCTGTTAGGAAGAAGATAATACATTTCACTATTAATCATCTGGAATAATGGATGGTTATTATATTTCTTAGTTCTTATAGCTTTCAAAGTTGTTATTCTAAAAGCATGGCTATTATATAACATTTATTGTTCTCAATCTGCTAATTTCCTTCTTCATTAATAGTCCTCAAAATTTTTTGTTTTTATAATATTGATTTTATTCTATCTTCTGATTCTGCTTGCTTTACTCTTTCAGTTCATAAATCTTTCCATGTCTCTCATTTTCTTCATTTTTTACAGCATAACAATTTTCCATCACATTTACCACATTCAGCCAATCCTCCATTGTTAGTCATCCCTCCTAAAAGGTACAGCTTTTTAGTTTGGTGATTGGATGCAAATGGCTGATTGAAAGTAGTCTGGTACCATAGAAGCAAGATTCTAAATCTTACTGGCTTTCCTCCCTTGGTGATTTCCTAGGAATTTATTATGAAAGCAAGTCACTGTTATTCCCCTGATATAATGGAAAATATACCGAATAGAAAGATAGAGTCATTATCCAGAAATACTGGAAATCCAAAGGAGTTTCAATGATACCAGTTTATTGTGTTTTTAAGAAATAACTACATTCAATAGTTATTTTTAAAAAGTCGAACTCCCTGAAGCATTTTAATAAATCAGAAGTGAAAAGTAAGAAACAACAAAGTCTGTTGCAATTATCTAACCTTACCTCTTTTTTATCTTAAAGGCTTAAGAAAATGCCCAGGAAAATTGATCTCAATGCAAAATTTTGCCATATAGTAAAAAATACTCATTAAAGATATAATGAACTAATATCATTTTATCAGTTTTATCCTTTTATATTGCATTTCTTTTTTTTAGCATATTCTTAAATAGGTTTCTTTAGAATGAGTAAAGCATAAGACATCATATACTGTATTTCAAAAATGACTTTTCCATATTTAGCTTTCCTAAGTACAATAATGTAAATAAAAAAGATGTGATTTTCTGCTGCTCTGAACAGAATCTGTAATCTGCTTTATCTTCAGCAAAGTCTCATGGCAACTTCATAATATATTTTTAAAAAACCCCACTAACATCCTCTTCCTCCCAGCAAACTGGATTTGGATCCTGTTAGCAGAAGATCCTTAACATATTCTTGTAGACAAATGTATATACTGCTTCTTTTGTTGGACTTATACAAACCTGTGATCTCCTGGGTGTGGTAAACTCTTGGTAAGGAAACTCCTTTTACCAGTGTAGACTGACATTTTGTAATCCCTAGTCTTAGAAAGTTATCTGAGTGCATTAAGTCTTGACCTAGGTCGCAGATCCTTTTGTATAGGAAACAGGATTGGATCTAAGGTCTTCCTCATTCTGAGATAACTAGATGAAACTTGCTAATGCAAGGAAAAGGACATAGGAGCACATTTAGCTTCAGTTGGTAGGATGGCAGAGATCAAATGAAGAGAGGGAAAATGTAAGAGTGAGGCAGCAAAGACCTGAAGGAAAGGGGATGAGCATTCAGTTGGGATAAATCTTGTCCCCAAGAAATGTTTTGGGGTTGAGCTTAATGCTGTAAAAAAAATCAATTCTCTGATGTGGAAAAAATGAGATGGCTCTTGTGACTGAAGAGAAATTTTGGAAGGAATTTTTGACACAATTGAAGACTGGGAGAAAAGGATATGCACAAAACTTTAAACCTTATGACAAAATGTTATGTCTGGATTGTTTAAAACATGTTGCATTAGCTTTAAGGACAGCTCAATCTTATGATAATTAAATGAGGCAACTAGGTGGTGCAGTGGATAAAGAGTTAGACCAAGACCAGATATTTTACTAGTGGTATGACAGGGAAGTCACTTTACTGCTTTCTGCCTCAGTTTCTTCATCTGTAAGATGGAGATAATAATAGCTGCTACCTTCCAGGATTGTGGTGAAAATTAAATGAAGTAATATTTGTAAAGTGTTTTGCACACCTTAAAGAGCTATATAAGTGCTAATTATGAGAATGATGTCACAGCAGTAACCAAACAGGGAACTATCAAAAATTATACATTTGTTTCTTTTTTTAATATATATATATGTGTATATATACAGACAGCACACACACTATATATTATATATAATATTATATATTACTATATATTACAAGTACATATGTATGCATGTGTGTATATGTCTGTGCTTGTCTGAGGAAGAAGTAAAGGAAGAAGTAAGTTCTTGGCCAAATTAGTAGATCAAGATATGCTTATTAAAAAACAAGGACAAAAGACAAATAATATGTTAGATTAACTGTTCTATTATGTATATATATATAACTATATATGTGTACATATACATATATATGTACATACATACATATACATATATATTTCCCTTCATCCCTTGTGAAGTGTGAAAAAGTGGTTTGTTGAAAGAGCAACTTCTATTAATTGGTTAAGCATTGGCAACACCCTTGGTTAGCTTGTTAATTCTTCAGTCTGACTTCTGTGGGAACCTGTTTTGCGGAGTGTGAAAGTTTCCCCAAGACAGCATCAAATTGAGAAAGTGACTTTTTTCTCCTCCTGCTCCTTGACCCTTTCTCTGCAACCTTCCTCCCCTTTGTGAGCATGGTCTTTAGTAGCAAAGTTGGTAGAAGTTAACAGCTTTTCTGATTTTTGAGAGTTTATCAGTTCAAGTGAATTCAAGGCCCAGTTGAAACACAAGGAATAGATATAAGCAAAGTACACTTACTCTCTATAGAGATTCAGACACAGAGAAGAACCATATTGTTTGTAGGAAGTAGCTTTAACTGAGCAAAAGCTCATGATGAATAGAAATGATTGTAGATGTCAGTGAGAACTAGTCTAGCAATCTGTAGACCCAGTGAGCTCAGCCCATACTAATGACTTGTCCAGCAGATGTTGGGTGTGTGTGCAGTGGGGTGGAAGAGACAATACAGCTGGAGGACTCCATAAGAACAGAGAAAATATTGGGGACTACAATATAGAAAGTGTGAATTCCATTTGCTAAAGTATATCTTAATATTAACAGTATTATTAAACTTATATCATGTACAACATTAATTTGTCATTAGCTATTCTGCTTGATTTCCACTCCCAAAACACCATACCCCCATGCCAGATACCCAAATCCTTCAACCAACCCTTGATAGCATTGTTTCTAGTTTCCAAAAAATCTTAATATCTCCTTTCTGGACAAGAGTAATCTTGTCAATTTGTTTTCCAAAATATGGCTCCCCAAGGCTCAACAAAATACTCTAGAATCTAGATGTAGTCTGACCAAGGAATATTATAGTAGAATAGTCAATATCTGTCTTCTACACATGATGACTTTTTTAATGCTGCTTAAGCCTGAATTTTTATTTTTATCTGTTATGCTGCTGACTCATATATTCTTCACATGAAGAGATTTCTAGCCAAACTTTGAAATGGATTATAGAATTTCATAATTATTCTCATTATATTTCATCTTAATAGATTTTGGCACACCATTCCAAACTTTGGAGGACTTTTTGATTCTAAGTTTGTCATTCCATATTTTAGCTTCTCTTGCGACTTCAAGTATAAATTTCTTAATTTAATGATAATTCCTTCATTTGAGTCATAAAAATGTTCATCAGCATAGATTCATGAGGGAACCTACTACAGACTTTCTTCAGTATTGATATCTTCTAGCCCCATTTAATTATCTAGTTTACATATTTCCATCTCCATAAGAGACTTTGCCAAATGCTTTCCTAGAATCTATATATGTCATATGCACAGGGTTTTACTGATCTATCAGTGTAGTAGTCCCCTCAAAATTTAGAAATTAGAGTGGCTTGTTGTTGCTGAAACTATATTGACTTTTAATAATTACCTCTTCTATTTCTAAAAACCACAGATAATCCTTGTAAAATATTCAGGATTTCAAGGTCAAGTCCCCACCTATAATGTCTAGTAGGACTAAACATTTTTTTTTTCAATCCTCACTAACATTAAAAATCTCTTGTAAAAGAAGAATTTTTCATTAAAGAGAAAACAATTATAGCTTGACTCCATGGGCCAATACACAAAGGGAGTGAATAAGGAAACAGCAGAGAATGTTACCACTTAATTCAATTATTTGTTTTCCTTTTTACATCTATATTCTGGTACCTAGTTTGAACCAGTACGTGGTATTGTGAAAGCAATTCAAAAATTTCTGAGGTACAACCTGCTTCAGCCTTTATGTAATACATCTGTGCAAAGGGCAGTAGATCTCAACTTTGCTCCATACACTTACAGAGAAGGGGGAGGAAAAGGACATAGGAGCACATTTAGCTTCAGTGGTAGGATGGCAGAGATCAAATGAAGAGAGGGAAAATGTGAGTGATGCAGCAAAGACCTGAAGGAAAGGGGATGAGCATTCAGTTGGGACAAATCTTGTTCCCAAGAAGTGTTTTGGGGTTGAGCTTAAATTAATGCTGTAAAAAAATCAATTCTCTGATGTGGGGAAAAATGAGATAGCTTTGAGGTCAATCCCTAGTAATAAAACCTCAATTATAAGAGGATTCAGAAAGTGAGGGATAAAATGTGAGGGAAAAAGAGAAAAACTAAAAAGATCTCAGGAGTTATGAAACTCTGTCAAAAATTTAAAGTAAAAGAAGATAAATCAAAAGAGAAGACATTGAAAGAGAAGGGAATAGTACCACCAAGACATTTAACAATCATGAATCTAAATTGTACAAGACAAAGAAATTAAACTGACATCTGTTAAAATACAGAAACTTATGAATTCCAAAGAGAGCATGGAAGTGCAGCAGCATGTAACTGAATGGTAAAGAAAGAACTCCAAAAATTTAAAAATGAGGTTAAAATATAACAAATGGCAGAATTATGGACTGAATACAGATTAATTAGCAGAATAAAAAGACTTGAATCTGTAGCAAATTCTTTAAAGAAGCAAAAGGACTAAGGATAGGAAATACAAATATACTGAGGTAAAGGATAATGTGGAAGAAGAGAAACAAAATGCAACAATGTTTAAAGAATACATGATCTACATATAAGCAAAACATAATGATCTCAAAGATACATTTTATTCATTCATTCATTCATTTATTTAATTATAATGGTTACTCTCAAGCTTTTTTATTTTTAAAAGATATGTATAGATAGTTTTCAACATCCATCCTCGAAAAACCTTGTTTTTCCAATTTTTTTCTCTCTCCTTTCTCCTTACCACCTTCCCTACAAAGCAAATAATCCAATATATGTTAAAAGTGTGCAATTTTTCTATACATATTTCCACAATTGTCATGCTGCACCAAAAAAAAAAAAGATCAAAAAGGAAAAAAATGAAAAAAAGAAAACAAAAAGCAAGCTAACAACAAAAAAGTAAAAATACTATGTTGTTATCCATGCTCAGTCTCCACAGACCTGTCTCTGAATGCAGATGACTCTCTATCACAAGACCATTGGAATTGGCTTGCATCATCTCACTGTTGAAAAGAGACATGTCCATCAGAATTGATCATCATTATCATCTTGCTGTTGTGTACAATGTTTTCCTGGTTCTATTCACTTCACTTAGTTAGCATCAGTTCATCTAACTCTCTTCAGACCTCTCTGAAATCATACAGCTGATTATTTCTAATAGAACATTAATGTTCCATCACATTCATATATCATAATTTATTCAACTATTCTTCAACCGATGGGCATCCATTCAGTTTCCAGTTCCTTGTCACTACAAAAAGGGATGTTACAAACATTTTTGCACATGTGGTTCTTTTTCCTTTTTTAATGATCTCTTTGGGATACAGGCCCAGTAGACACTTCTAGATCAAAGCATATACTCATTTTGATAGCCTTTTGGGCATAGTTCCACTTTGCTCTCCAGAATAGTTGAAACAGTTCCCAAGTTCAACAACAATGTTTTAGTTCACAGTCCTTTCAACATTCATCATTATCTTTTCCTGTCATCTTAGTCAGTCTCAGAGATGTGTAGTGGTGCTTCACAGTTGTCTTAATTTACATTTATCGGATCAATAGTGATTTAGAGCATTTTTCATATGACTAGAAATGGTTTAATATCTTCATCTGAAAATTGTCTGTTCATATCCTTTGACCATTTATCAACTGGAGAATGACTTGTAATCTTATAAGTTTGAGTCAATTCTCTATATATTTTAAAAATGAGATCTTTATCAGAACCATTGGATATAATTTTTTTTCCTAGTTTACTGCTTCCCTTCCAATATTGTTTGCATTGGTTTTGTTTGTACAAAATCTTTTTACTAAATATAATCAAAGTTATCTACTTTGCATTTCATAATGTACTTTAGTTCTTTGTTAGTCAGAAATTCCTTCCTTCTCCACAGATCTGAGATGTAAACTATTCTTTTTTCTTCTAATTTGCTTCTGACATTACTCTTTATGTCTAAATCATGAATGCATTTTGACTTTATTTTGGTATAGGGTGTTAGGTGTGGTCATTGCCTAGTTTCCATCATACTAAGTTCCAATTTCCCCAGCAATTTTTGTGAAATAGTGAGTTCTTATCCCAAAACCTGGGATCTTTGGGTTTATCAAACACTAGGTTACTATAGTCATTGACTATTGACCTAACCTATTCCACTAATCAACTATTATTCCTTAACTAGTACTACATGGTTTTGATGACTGCTGTTTTAGGTCTGGTACAAGTAGGCCATCTTCATTTGCATTTTTCCTTAATTCCCTTGCAATTCTTGACCTTTTGTAAAGACAAAAAATTTAGAAACTACCCAAGTATCATAGACTTCCCAGAAGATGACAAGTCAAAGAATTTGAAAACTGCAATGCAAAAAATAGTATATGAAAATTTTTTGAACTTCTGATCACAAAAAATTAAAATGCTATTCCAGAGAATTAACAGGTCACCTCTAGAACAATTTCAAACACCATTGCAGTGAGTAAATGTAATAATTCTTATGACAAACAATGAATTCTGTAAGAGACCCAAAAAAGAACTTTAAACAAAAATAAAAAAGAATTTAAACAAAAAAGTTAAATGAATTCAAATAAAATAACATTATTCTATATCAACTAGAAATCACAGGAGGTTGGAATGAGGTATTTTGAAAAGCAGAGGAACTTCAGTGAAATCCAAAAGGGTATACTCAGCAAACCTGTACCTGACCATAATGAACATTCAATAATATAGACACAAAAATCCCTAGAGTTTTTTTAAAAAAATAACAAAAGAGAAATAAAGGCAAATTCTTTTAAAAATTAACAAGAAGATAAATTTGGAAAAAAAGAACTTAAAGGCTTGACTTACTATTATCTAAACCTCCCAATATATAGTACAGATGATTCAAAATATTTGATTTAACTAAACAATATGGGAATGCACAGAAGAAAATAGAATAGAGGGACAAGTCTAGGCCATGGTAATTCAAGACAATAGTAAATTATGAAAATAACATAACTTTTATAGTCTTTTAGCAAGAAGACTGGCTATAGGAGAATAGGTCAAGTAACAAAATGAGGGACCAAAATAGAGTAAGAGAAAGGATAATCTCAATTAAGTAGTGGAAGAGGATAACATTGGAGAACATTCTCATTTTAGGGGGAAAAAAGCAGGATTTATAGTGGATTTGGTGCTTGGAAAGGCAGGCAGACAGACAGAGAAGGGAACAGAAACAGAGAGATAGTCAGAGAGAGACAAAAAGGCAGACAGAAACAGAGACAGAAAGAAAGTGTGTGTGTAAGAAAGATAGACAGAAAGACAGAAAAATAGAAATACTGAGACCAAGATTGAGACCATACACACCCACCCACACCCACACACACACACACACACACACACAGAAACAGAAACACAGAGACAAAGAGAGAGATGTGCCTCCATAGATATGATTCTTCCTCTGAATAAAGGAAATCAGCTTCTAGGTCTAGTATCCAAAAGAATAAAAAGCCATGGATATAATGAGCAAATTCCATGGAAAATGGGATCGAAAATGGAAACAGAAATGGCAGAACACAGAAGTAGACCAAATAATCAGGAACACAGAAATTTCTTCCATGGGGCACAATATTTCTATCTTTAACATCTCCCACAGGAATTGAGGATTCCAAGAGTGAAGATAGCAAGAGGTAAGATTTACAAGGCAATAACATGGACACTATTTGGAACAGGTACTTCCCTTACAACACTTTATAAGCTCTTATTTTATGAGGAACTTTAAAAGATTAAAACACCAAAAACAAGGAGCTGGAACAAAATTTGTGATGCATATGGTAAATCCAAAACTGCAGAAATTGCAATCATGGTATAAAAGAAATTAAAATTTCCAATATAAATAAAGATAAACAAGAAAATTACATTATATTGAAAGAAACTAAAGATAAACAAATATGAACAATAAAATTACCTGTTCTAGATGCCATAACATCTGAATTAATTAAAAAAAACTGCATTACAAGTAAACAGACCATAACACAGTATTATATGAGATTTTAAAGTCTCTCAGATTTCCACAAATCTATCAAAAAAAAAAAAAGAGGGGCAAAGTAATGTCAAATAAATTGTTGGAGATATGAGCTAAAAGATTTATGGAACTTTGTAAATGGGAATACTAAAGAATATACATGCTTTTAAGTATCAAATTGAATTAAAAAATTGTCTTTGTGCTAGGGCTCAGAGACATTGAAAAATAAAAAAAAAAGACAGAAATGGCAAATTCATTCACACAGAGCAAAATATGAAAAAAAATGAGGTCAGGGAGTTCAAGCAAAAGATGTAGATCTAAATGTAAACTTTTTTTTTTTTTTTTTTAGGGGATTTTCATTTATTTATTTATTTTTTTTTTTTAAATTTTTTTTTTTAAATTTTTTTTTTTTTATTTAATAGCCTTTAATTTACAGGATATATACATGGGTAACTTTACAGCATTAACAATTGCCAAACCTCTTGTTCCAATTTTTCACCTCTTACCCCCCCCCCACCCCCTCCCCTAGATGGCAGGATGACCAGTAGATGTTAAATATATTAAAATAGAACTTAGATACACAATAAGTATACATGACCAAAACATTATTTTGCTGTACAAAAAGAATCAGACTCTGAATTATTGTACAATTAGCTTGTGAAGGAAATCAAAGATGCAGGTGTGCATAAATATAGGGACTGGGAATTCAATGTAATGGTTTTTAGTCATCTCCCAGAGTTCTTTTTCTGGGTATAGTTAGTTCAGTTCATTACTGCTCCATTAGAAATGATTTGGTTGATCTCGTTGCTGAGGATGGCCTGATCCATCAGAACTGGTCATCATCTAGTATTGTTGTTGAAGTATATAATGATCTCCTGGTCCTGCTCATTTCACTCAGCATCAGTTCGTGTAAGTCTCTCCAGGCCTTTCTGAAATCATCCTGTTGGTCATTTCTTACAGAACAGTAATATTCCATAATTTTCATATACCACAATTTATTCAGCGCATTTAGATCTAAATGTAAACTTAATGCAATTCTAAAAACCTAATTGATCAAAAAACAAACAGAAATAATTGATGATTATGTGAATGACTGTAATAATGATGAAAAAATATAAAAAATTTTTGAATTTAGATAAGATAATTTTAAGAGAAAATTTATAACTAAACTATTCTAGTAACACAGAAGAGGAAAGAGTTCATAAACAACATACATATTTTAAAATCAGAAACTAAAAAAACAAGAAATTAAAAATAAACACAAATAATGAAATATTTATGCTTTGAGAAGAAAGTAGCTAAAAACTTAAAAGTTCTGAGAATAAAAGTGAAATTTGGGTCTTTGAAAAGAATAACAAAATTAATAAACCTTTAGCCAACTCAATTAAAAAGAGTGCAGAAAATTACATCAACAAACTTGTAAATAAACAAATAAATATAATAAAAACAAGAACAAAGTAAAGCAAGCATCAGAAATTACTATGTATAATCATATGCCAACAAAACTAAGACCACAAAAGATAGAGAACTACTTTCAAAAATATAAAATATGCAAATCAAAGATAAAATGTAGACTATAAACAATCATTCTCAGTAAAGTTGTAAAGGAACTATCACAGGGAAGAAAAAATCCTTCTCTTTATAAATTTACAGATTTTTAAAGAAAAATCAATACCAATATTATGCTAAGAATGAAATTGCTGAATAACACAAATTTATCTGTAAATTTGTATTCTAAGTCAGTGTTTCCCTGCTATTTATTACCAAAATGGAATCATTACCACCATTATATCATCATCATCATTATCATTATCATCATCATCCTTCCTCAGCATGATAGCTGTTTGAAGGCTACCTCTTTGGAGGACTTTGGGATAAGCCAGAGTCCTTGGTCTTTAGGTGGAGAAGTGAAGGAGGCTGGAGAGCCACCATGTGGTTGGTCAAAGATGGAGGCTGGACTCTGGAGTCTGGAGCCTGAAGTCTTCTCTGTCTGATACCACTGCAGTCGAGAGAGCTCTGTGTCCCTCAGTCCTTAAATCCTTCCATCAATTATCTCACTACATCACATTAAGCAAGTGCAGTCATAAGCACCAAGCTGTGATTCAAGTGTACCTTTTCAGAGTTCTGGCC
Source organism: Sarcophilus harrisii (assembly GCF_902635505.1). Taxonomy (NCBI): domain Eukaryota; kingdom Metazoa; phylum Chordata; class Mammalia; order Dasyuromorphia; family Dasyuridae; genus Sarcophilus; species Sarcophilus harrisii. Next base: position 106,328,322 of record NC_045431.1, on the reverse strand, counting down.
CACTACAAGTATGGTCCCTTATTGTAGAGATGAGGAAACTAAATCTAGAAAATGATTTTCCCAACATCACAGAACTAATACATGTCTAAGACCTGAGACCTGAGTAAAATTTTCTTCTTGACTCTAAATCTAATATTTTATCTACTGTAACTCCTTGTATCTACATGAAGATCAAGTATATGGTGGATGACCCATTGGCATTATTGCAATCAAAATATATTTATCAAATTTCTATAGCAAATTATTATATTTTATGTTGACATTGTGTTTCCCATGCCTTCCTTCCTTCCTTCCTTTCTTTCTTTCTTTCCTTTCCTTTTTTTTTTTTTTTGTTGTTGTTGTTGTTGTTGTTGTTGTTGTTGTTGTTGAGGCAATTGGGGTTAAGTGACTTGCCCAGGGTCAGACAGCTATGAATTGTTAAGTGTTTGAGGTCAGATTTGATCTCAGGTCCTCCTGACTTCAGGACTGGTGCTCTGTCCACTGTGCTACCTAGCTACCCCTTCTCAATCATTTCTATTTTCTGCCATAAGCAGCTTAAATAGGTCAAGATGGAGTTGTCTTAAAGTTTTTCATTGATTTGAATCTTTCTTCTAAGAAATGTACTGTCTTATTGGAGATAGCTATCCAATGTATTTTAGAAATTCTTTGAAATCTGTTCCACTCCAAAGTGCATGGTATATCAGATTATGTCAAGCTCTCTTTTCCTTTCTCTAAAATTTAAAGATAGAATGATGAGTTTTCCTTGAGGTTTTTATTATATCTATTTTAGCAATTAGTTCCTTCATGTTAGTGAGAATTATATTCTTAACAGTTATACTACTAATTTCTTGCAGTACTTTTTGAAGGATGAAATAATTAAAGCAAGCCAAGAAATTTATTCATTACTATAAATGTTTTTTTTGGCAGAAAAAGAGCTCTAGCAGATGTCTGGATATTTGAAGTCCCCCACAACTACTATATTATGCCATCTGTTTCCTGAAAATCATCTATTTCCTTTTAGATTCAGTCTGTAGTAAACTCCCACATCAATATCACTTCTGTTTCTTTTTCCATTGATTATCACACAAATGGCCTTTACCATGTTTGTCCATGTTCTTGTATTTCTTTATATAAGGAATATTTTCTTATTATGAAAAATTATATATGTATATAATCTGTTTAATACAATATTTATTGCTTGATAAATATATTACAGATATTTTTGTTGACTCTATTTGTTTTGAATAAGACATATTTACATACCCATATTTCAATCATGAGCTACATCTTATCAATCTGATGCCATTTCTACCTCCCCCTTTTCCTTTGCCTTACACTTTCATTTGTTCCTTTTTCCATGACTTTCCTCACTAAAATTACAAATGTGATCCAGTCTTTCTGCTCTAAAAGTCCTCAATTTTGATGCCTACCTGAGTATTAACACTTAACTCCTTTTGTGTAAAAGCTTCTAAAAACTATCTACACTAAATTCAAAATTTACCGCCTGATTAGTCCTCATATTTCTTGGCTACTCTAAAGCATGTGTCACTATTGATGACCATTTCCTCCTCTTTCCTTCATCACACTCCATCCTAAATATGTCTTGGTTTTCCTCCTATTTATCTGATCACAATTGTAGAATGAGGGAGAGAGATAATGATTTCAATTTTGGATATGAATTTAAAATGTCTATAGGACAGATGTTCAATAGATATTTGGAGATGTGTGACTAGAGGTCAGCAGAGAGCCTTTGACTGGGTAAGATGATCTTAGAATCATCTATAGATAACTGAATCCTGAATTAATGTAAAGGGAGAAGAAAAGAAGGTATGATGATGGATGAAGATTCAGCAAAGGAGATGAGAAAGAATGTCAGATAGGTAAGAGTATAACCAGGAAAGTAGTCTTGTGAAAATCTAGAGAAGAGATTATTATCAAGAAGAAAAGAATGATCAACAATATCAAAAACTGTTGAGAGATCAAGAATGAAGAGCATTTAGAAAAACCAATAAGATTTAGCAACTAAGATAACTGATAAGTTTGGATAAATAATTGAATACTAAAGAGATAAGAATGCACTGTCTTCTTATTATTACAAATATAAATGACCTTAAATTTATATAATGAATAAATTTCTTTCAAAATGTGTTGATACTGCATTCAATTCTAAATGGCTCCAGGTCTTGTGCTTTTCATGAATTTATCTGAAAACAGCTTGGAGAATAATAATCATTTTGATCAGGTCTGATTAGTCCTCCCCCAAAATATCAGGATTTTTTATTACGTGCAAGAATATTTGTATGAGCTCTGGTGCTGAAAATCAAAACTTTAGGTCTGGAACAAAGATTATGAAAGTTTGTTTTTTAGATACCATTTCGTACCTTGTATATTTGCACAGACTATGCCAGCATGCTTATATTGCACTCTCTCTTTGCTTCTCTACCTCCAGAAAATGAATCCTTTGTGACTTTCAGAATTTAGCTTAAGTGACATCTTCTATGTGAATTTTGTCTCCATTTCTCCTACCTTTTTCTGGTCCTCAAAACTACTCTAATTTATTTGTTAAAGATAATGTAGTATAGTAGGTAGATAAAGTGTCAATCAAAAAAACCTGTCTACTTCTTGCCTCTGACATATACTGATTGTGTGACCTGGGCAAATTATTCAATCTTTCTGTTTAGGTTATTCTCTGCCTCTATTACAGAGAAGATGACAACTTACATTGGTAGAAGAGGATTTTCCCATCCATGAGTTCATATCATAATAAAATCACAAGTCCTGTCCCTATCCATATTAATTTGTTATATATTTAGTGTGTATTTGTAAATACACACATATATATATGTTATATACGTATAACATATATATATAATATATGTGTGTTTGTGTGTGTATATATGTACATATTATACATATGTACCTGCTTGTTTCCAATGCAATGCAGGCTCTTAATTTACTTGTTGGTTGAATGACCGATTTTATAAACAAATAAGAATGCATAGATTTTTGTGATGTTTCCTATTCTGAGGCCAGGAAGATGGGGAAGGGAAGAGAGAGATATACAAAAATTACTTGGAGGGGGGAGGAAAGTGTTTATATCCCACTTGTAATTCCCTTAGAGAATCTCTGAGAGATTATAAACAGGAATGATTGATAGGCCAACAAAGATTGAACTGAAGAAACAATTTTATTTAAAAGCAGGATATCTTCATGCCTTCATAATCAATTTTATTTCTAGAAAGGGATAAGGAAAATAAGAAGAGAGTTCTTGAGCACATCATCAATTAATGGATTCTACAGGCATTTGAGGATTAGGGGAACTTTCTATTTTCTATGCTGTCTAGAAGTTACTAAGCTCCCTGAAATGTTTATTAAGAATTCCACATATCCTGGAAATAAATTCCCAACTACTCAGTGCTGCATCTTTTAAAAACCATTTTCCTGATGATATAGAGCTTTAAACCATAGAATGGAATTAGGAGGATTTCAGTTACAAATAACCTAAAATATAAAGGAAAGATCCATGAGGAATGGAAACAGGAAGCACCAAGGTACAAAAGAGAAGATACTGAAAAAATTCATTTATTGATGATGTGATCAAATGAAAAAGCCAGTTGGTAGAAGCCAGTGATAGAAACAAGTGATAATATTGGAGTATTTGGTAAGTTAACTTTATGTAAGTTAAATAAGACAGCTAAAGACAATTCAGGGAGTGTCTGGAAATCTCCCTGATCAGGAATCTAGGTAAAACCAGTTTTTTCCCCTTCCCCAAACCAAGAGAATAGATAATAGTCCAGCATTCTCTGTTCCTTAAAGTTGTTCAATTCTTTAAATGGTATCTTGAAAAGGTATTCACTCTTGAGAGAATTTGAGCTATTTTAACTGCTTTTAACCCACATATATCTTTAGTTGTATATGTCGGAATTTTGATGGAGGAAGTCAATGAATAGCTGCAGATCTATGCATCACATATCTGTCTGTCTATCTATGTATGTATCATCTATCTATGTATGTATTTATCTATCTACAAAGGACAGAGATATAAACCTTGGTCCAAAACATTACTATTTTCCTGAGGGATCTGACCAAAGTAGATGGAATCTCAATAATTTTGGTTTATAATTTTTAAACTCTTTGAAAACAAACAAACAAACTCTATTGCCTATGGGATTTTTTTCCCATTTCCATAAAAGGAGTTATGGTGCTATTTTTGCAGTCTGAACCAAAACTTGGTCTTTCAGGTCACTTGTATCTCATTCCTTCTCCTCTCCCATTTCCCATCTCACCCTCCTCATTTTATCCTCTCCTCTGCAGGAATGGGAGTAGGAAAAACACATTGGCAAAACATTTAAGATCAGCACTGGGTGAAATCCACAAGAACAAGTAGTACCTTCTGATTTTGGTGTTTGTTACTCAATTAAACTCTACCAGACAGTGCCACCTGGTGGCAAGGAAAGACCATAATCTTCAATGCAAGAGGGAGAGTCCATACAGACCTTTTTCTAAATGTAAAAATAATTTATGGCACTAAAACCTGTACAATAGTACATCCTCCAGTTGTTGTCAGATACTTAGCTTTTCTAGCAAAATATCTCCCATGTATTAAATTATGATTTTTAAGCATAAAAAGATTATCAGATCTACCTTTACTGCCTCCAATCTCCTGTTTCCAATTGCTCTTCAGACATCTCAGTCTTGAATAGTACACATATTAAACTCAATATGTCAAAGGAAAACTCATTCTCTTTTGCCCAAACCCTTCCCACCTCTTATCTTACCTACTACTGTAAAAGGTAACACTATCACATGAGTCTTTCTGACTCAAAAACCTAAAAGTCAACCTGGATTCCTCAATATCTCTCCTCTCCTATACCTTAGGTATTGATAAGTGTCAATAGATTTTAGCTTTGCACCATATTTCAAATATGCTCCCTTCTTTCCTCTGACACCATCACTACTTTTGTTCAGGTCTTTATCACCTCACATCTGGGTTACTCCAATAATCATCAAATAATCCCAAAATCATTAAAGTGATTTTCCTAAAATGCAGGTCTATCATATCACCCTACCTCCAAACTCAATAAATTCCAGGGGCTGCCTATTGACTTCAAAATAGAAAGAAAGGGCTCTATTTGTCAAACAAAGCCCTTCATTAAAAAAAAAATCAATCGATCAATTAATTCTTTGAACACATTTTGTTTTATGAATTATGTTGGAAGAGAAAAATCAGAGCGAAAGGAAAAAACCATGGGAGAAATAAAAAAAAAAAAAAAAAAACAGAAAAAAGTGAACATAGCATATGTCGATTTACATTAAGTCTCCTTAGTTTTTTTTTTTTTTTTTTTTTCTGGATGCATATGGCATTTTCTGTCCAAAGTCTATTGGGATTGCTTTGAATCACTAAACCACAGAGAAAAACCAAATCTTTCATAGTTGTTATTGTGTACAATATCTTCCTGGTTCTGTTCATTTCACTCAGCATCAGTTTGTGAAATCTTTCCAGGCCTTTAAAAATCAATTTGTTCATCATTCTTATAGTACAATAATATTCCTTTATCTCCATGTATCACAGTTCATTCAACTATTCCCCCAATTGATGGGCATGTACTCATTTTCCAATTCTTTGACACCACAAAAAAATAGTTTATTTATTTATTTATTTATTTTTGCTGCAAATATTTTTGCACATGTGGGTCTTTTCCCCTCCTTAATGATTTCCTTGGGATACAGACCCAGTAAAGGCACTGCTGGATCAAAGATTATGCACAATTTCATAGCCCTTTAGGTATAATTACAGATTGCTCTCCAGAATGGTTGGATTATTTCACAACTCCACCAACAATGCATTAGTGTATCCCTTTCCCCACATACCTTCTAACATTTATTGATATCTTTTCATGTCATATTTGCTAATCTGAGAGGTATAAGGTATCTCAGAGTTGTTTTAATTTGCATTTTTCTAATCAATAGTGAATTAGAGCCTATTTTCATATGAATATGGATGGCTTTAATTTCTTCATCTGAAAATTGTTTATATCCTTTCCCCATTTAACAATTAGGGACTTGTATTCTTATAAATTTGACACAGTTCTTTATATATTTTAGAAATAAGACCTTTATCAGAAATACTGGATATAAGGATTTTTTTCAAGCTTTGTACTTCCCTTTTAATTTTGTTTCTATTGGGTTTTGTTTGTGCAAAAAAAAAATTATTTTAATGTAATAAAAGTAGTCCACTTTGCCTTTCATGATGTTCTCTAGTACTTTGGTCATAAATTCCTCACTTCTCCAAAGAGCTGATAGGTAAGTTATCCCTTGCGCTCCTAATTTGTTTATGGTATCATTCTTTATGCCCAAATCATGTACCCATTTTGCTATGAAAGTGAGATGTAGGTCTACACCGAGTTTCTGACATTATGTTTCAATTTTCCCAGCAATTTTTGTTAAATAGTGAGTTCTAATTCCAGATTCTGGAGTTTGGGGGCTTTATCAAATACTAGATTGCTATAGGCCTTGATTATTATATTGTGTGTATCTAATCGATTCTACTTACCCATCATTCTATTTCTTAGCTTGTGCCATAATACTTTTGATACCTGCTGCTTTTAAATATAGTTTTAGGTTTAGTACTGCTACTAACATCCTTTGTATTTTTTTCATTAATTCTCTTGATATTCTTGACTTTTTGTTCTTCAAATGAATTTTGTTATTATTTTTTCTAGTTTCATAAAATAATTTTTTTGGCAGTTTGATTGGTATGGAACTGAACAAGTAGAACAATTTAGGCAGAATTGTCATTTTTATTATATTAGCTCAGCTCAGCTATGAACAATTAATACTTATTCCAGTTGTTTAGATCTGGTTTTATTTGTGTGAGAAGTGTTTTGCAATTGTGTTCATATAGTTCTTGGTTTGTCTTGGCAGGTAAACCCCCAAGTATTTTATCATGATCTTAAATGGAATTTCTCTTTCTATCTCTTGCTGATGGACTTTTTCAGTAATGTATATAAATGCTGATGATTTGTATGAGTTTATTTAATATTCTTCAACTTTGCTAAAGCTGTTGTTTCCAGTAGGTTTTTGGATGATTTTCTAGGAGTATATCATCATATTATTTGCAAAGAGTAATAGTTTTATTTCTTCATTGCCTATTCTAATTCTTTTAATTTCTTTTTTTCCTTTCTTATTGCTAAAGCCAACATTTTTAGTACAATTTTGAATAACATTAGTGATGATGGGCTTTTTTTATTTCACCCCTGGTCTTATTAGGAATGCAACCAGCTTCTTTCCATTACAAATGATCCTTGCTGCAGGCATTAGATATTGCTTATTTTAAAGAAAACTCCCTTTATCCCAATTCTCTTTAGTGCTTTTAATAAGAATGGGTGCTTTGTTTTGTCCAACGTTTTTTTCTCCATCTATTGATATTATCATATGATTTCTGTTGGTTTTGTGTTGATGTGGTCAATTATGTGATAGTTTTCTTGATATTGAACCAGCCCTGCATTCCTGGTATAAACACACTTGGCTTAGTGTATTATCCTGCTGATAAATTGCTGTAATCCCTTTGCTAATATTTTATTTAAATTTTTCGCATCAATATTCATAAAAGGAGATTGGTCTGAGATTTTCTTTTTCTGTTTTCGATCTTTCTGGTTTAGATATCAGTACCATGTTTGTGTTACAGAAAGAATTTGGCAATACTTCTTTACCTATTTTTTCCAGATAATTTACATAATATTTGAATTAATTGTTCGGTAAGTGTTTGGTAGAATTAATTTGTGAATGAATCCATGTGACTCTGGAAATTTTTTCTTAGGGATTTAATTAATGACATTTTCAATTTTTTTTCTAAAATGGTACTATTTAAGTAATGTATTTCCTCTTCTGTTAACCTGGAAAATTTCTATTTTTGTAATTATTCATCCATTTCAGTTAGATTGTCAGACTTGCTGCCATACAACTGGGCAAAGCAGCTCCACCTTATTGCCTTATTTTCTTTTTTCATTGGTGATAACTTCACACTTTTCATTTTTGATGGTGGTGATTTTTTTTCTTTTCTTTTTCTGATCAAATTAACCAAAGGTTTATCTATTTTGTTGGTTATTTCATAAAATCAACTCTTAGTTTTATTTATTAGTTCAATAATTTTCTTATTTTAAATTTTATTAATTTCTTATTTGTTTCAAAATTTCTAAATTCATATTTAATGAGTGTTTTTAATTTTTCTTTTTCTAACTTTTTTAGTTGCATGCTTAATTCATTGATTTTCTCTTTCTCTATTTTATTCATGTAGCTATTTAAATATATAAAATTCCCCTTAATGACTGCTTTGACTGTATCACATAGATTTTGGTATGTTGTTTCATTATTTTCATTCTTTTGAATGAAATTATGGTTTGTTTCTGTGATTTGGTGTTTGACTCACTCATTCTTTAGAATTAAATTAATTTCCAATTGGTTTTTAGTCTATCTTTCCCTGGCCCTTTTTGAATGTAATTTTTATTGCATTGTGGTCTGAAAAGGAAGCATTTACTATTTCTGCCTTTCTATATTTGATTGTAAGGATTTTATATGCTAAAAATGGTCAATTTTTGTTAAGATGCCATATATGCCCAAGAAAAAGGTGTATTCCTTTCTGTCTCTTTGCAATTTTCTGCAGAGATCTATAATATGTAGGTTTTGTGGGATCTTATTAAACTCCCCATTTTCTTTCTTATTTATTTTGTGATTAGATTTTTCTGTTTCTGGAAAGTTGAGGTCCCCCGCTAATATAGTTTTGCTAGATATTTCTTCCTGTAGCTGGCTTAAAATTTTCCCTAGGAATTTGCCTGTTCTACCACTTTGTGAATACACATTTATCAGTGTTATTACTTCATTATTTATGGTGCACTTTATCAAGATGCTTTTCTTCATTATCTCATTTAGTAAGATCTATTTTTATTTTTGCTTTATCTGAGATCAGAATTGCTACCCCTGCTTTATATATATATATATATATATATATATATATATATATATATATATATATATTTACTTCAGTGGAAGCATAATAAATTCTATTCCAGCCATTTGCATTTACTCTGTTTGTGTCTTTCTTGGTCAAATGTGTTTCTTATAAACAAATATTGTAGAATTCTATTTTTTAATTCATTCTGTGTCTTTGCTTCCATTTTATGGAAGACTTCATCCCATTCACATTAACAATTATGATTACCAGCTCTGTATTTCCCTCCATCCTATTTTCTCCTCTGTATATACTTTTGATCTCTCTTTCCATCTTGTCCTCAGTCCTGTGTTTTTTCACTCATCCTCCCCCCACCTATCACCCCTCCCCCTTCTCTTATTAGTGTTTTTATTTTTTACACACCCCAGTCACTACTTTATCTCCTATTTCCCCATCCCCTTCTCTTTAACTAATTACACCCATTACCTTATCTTCTATAAACCCTTCCCCCCCCTCTGTCACCTTTTCCTCTAGTGTTTCTGCCCTCTCTTCTATCTTGTTCCTCCCTTTTCTTTTCCTTTTTCTCCTCCTATTTCTTTATAGGGTTAGATAAATTTCTATACCAAACTGAATGATTACATTATTCCCTCTTAGAGCCAAAACTGATTAGATCAAGCTTCAGACAATTCTCATCCCCCTTCTTTCTCTCCCTTGATTATAATAGGTTTTTGCACCTTTTCATGTGAATTAATTTTCCCATTATACCTTCCCTTCCCTTTTTTTTTCCAGTGCAGATCTTTTCTCACCCCTTAATGTCTTTTTCTTTAATTTCATCACATCAGAGTCTATTCAGATCGAAACTCTTAGTACATATGATGCCCCCTCTGCCTTCCCTAGTGACAGATACAATTCTCAATAGTTACAGATATCATTTTCCTACCTAGGGATATAAATAATTTAGCCTTTAAATAAAAAAATTAAAATTAAATAAATTAAATAATTTAAATAAAAACTTTTAAATAAATAAAAATATGTATATTTCCCCTTATCTACCTTTCTATGCTTTTCTTAAGTTCTATGATTGTAGATTAAAATTTCTGCATAGTTCTGTTTTTTTTCAATAGAAATGATTGAAAATCTTTTACTTCATTGATGCTCCATTGCCTCTCCTGAAAGATGATGCCAAATCTCACTGGATAGTTAATTCTTGGTTGTAACCCAGGTCTTTTGACTTCCAGAATATGGTATTCCAGGCTCTCTGATTCAAGGTAATCCTGACTGTTGCTCCTTGATATTTGAATTATTTTTGTCTGGCAGCTTACAGTATTTTTTCCTTGAGATTGTAGTTTTGGATTTTTCAACAATGTTTCTTGGGGTTTTCCTTGCGGGATCTATTTCCAAAGGTGATCAATTGATTCTTCAGTGAGTGTTTCCTCCTCTATTTTTTAGAATATTGGGCAATTTGCCTTAATGATCTCTTGTAGAATGCTTTCCAGGCTTTTTTTTGGCCATAGTCTTCAGGAAGGCCAATTATTTTTAAATTGTGTCTTCTTGATCTATTTTCCAAATTGGCTTTTTTTCCAATGAGGAATTTCACATTTTCTTCCATTTTTTTTCATTCTTTTTAGGTGGTTGACTGATTCTTGTTATCTCACAAAATCATTAGTTTCCATTTGACCTGTTCTAGTATTTTAATGTCATTTTTTTCAGTTAGTTTTTGAATATCTTTTCCCATTTGTTTAATTCTACTGTTTAAGGAATTTTTTTCTTCAATTTTTCTTTCCTTTTCCAACCTGTGGATTCTCTCATACATAGCTCTTATTTTTTTCTCATTTTTTCTTCTACCTCTCTCATTTGCCTTTTAAAGTCTTTTATGAGCACTTCCAAAAGCCTCTTTGAACTTGATACCAATTCATATCACTCCTTGAGATTTTCTCTGTAGACATTTTGTCCTCATCTGAGTTTGTGTTTTAGTCTGCCTTGTCACCATAGTAGCTTTCTATAGTTAAAGTTCTTTTCTGTTTCTTGCTCATTTTCTTTCTTTTTCTTTTGGTATTTTCTCTGTTTTTTATTTTTAAAGTGGAGCTCTGCTCCTGGGGTGAAGGTGGCACTATCCCAAGCTTCCAGTAAAGCTCTGAGCCTTGGCTTTGAGCATAGAGGTCCCTTGTGTTTGTAGGGGGGGAGCTTTGTCTCCTCTGTTCAGGAAACAGCTTGATTTCCCAGAGTTTGCCTTCTGATCTGGGACTGTAGGCTGCCCCCCTGATTTGCTTCTCTACTAAGCCAGGACTGAGGGTCTTAGTTGCTGATTTGCTTACTAACATTTCTATTCAGATTACACAAACATTTATTACATATATACACATATTTTTACATACATACATATATATACATATATATACATACATACATAATATATGTGTACATATATAGACATATTTGTAAGTAAAATCTTCTCACCAACTTTCCCACAATCTATCTGAGCTGGGTTGAACATCCTTTTTATCCCAGTGAGACTGACCTTTCTTGAAGTTTTTTTAGTCTATCTTGATCTACAAAGTCGTTTCATTTCATCAGATTCTGTTCAGAAGTTTGGTTTCATGGGGTTTTCAAGGGAAACTAGGAGAGCTTGAGCAGCTTCCTTATTTTACTCTGCCATCCTTGCCCTGCTCCTGGAAGTCAATCAAAGCCCTTCATAAGCTAATTCCCATTATCTTTCCTGTTTTTGTACAATCTACTCTTCCTTCAAGTGACATCTATCTAGTGGCATTGGCCTCTTGGTTGTTCCACAAACAATATATTCCATCTCTTACTTCAGATATTTTCTCTAGCTGTTCTCCATACCTGAAATTTTCTTTCTCCTCTACTTTGACTATAGATTGCCCTGACTTACTTTAAGACCCAACTAAAACACTGTCTCTTATAGGAAACCTGTGGAAAGCTAGATGTTGTAATAGATAGTGTCATGTCTAGTTGGGAAGATACATATTTCTGGTGTCAAATTTACCCTCAGAAACTTACTCTCTGTGGGCAGGTAATTTAATCCTGCTTGCCTCAGTTTCCTGTAAAATGAGTTGGAGGAGGAAATAGCAAACCAGTCCAGTATCTTTCCAAGAACCTAACAGAACTGAACAATGACAAAAACAGGAAGCCTCTTCCACCCCTATTACTTCTAATGCCTTCCCTCTGTTAATTATTCCCTATTTATCCTGTAACATTTTATTATTATTTTTATATTTATTTATTATATATTATTATATTATATTTATTTATGTTACATATCTATATTATATTTATTTAATTTATATTTTGTTTTTCCCATTAGATTGAATGGGATCTATCAAGATCCCATTGATCCTTGAAGACAGGCCTGTTTTTGTTTTTATTAAATTTTATGTGCAGTACTTAACATAGACCTGACATATAACAGGCACATAATAGATATTTGTAACATTGGATTGGATTATTAGAACTGACACCTCTAATAGTGTTTTCTTAGTCCTCACATGTCTCAATTTATCTTCTGTATTAAAAAGCCCTGTCCTTCTGTTTATTCTCTTCTTTCACACTTTCTCATTACACTTCTCTTGCCTAGTTCTCCCCCTACCTATTTGATGATTTGTATTTTTCTGTTTCCTATGTCAACTCTTTATCCATATTGTGGGCCCATGAAGGTGTTGTTCAAGTTCTGTATCAGGTTGTCTTCTCCTCTTCCTCTATGAAATCTCTCTCAGAAACCTCATCAGTGCCATAAGTGCAACTAATATCTCTTTTCAGAGCACATATACAAGCATATATTGCATATGTATACATATATGTAAGTATATGTTCAAATTCAGACCCAGTCAATCACCTGAGCTTCAGTTCTGTATCACCAGTTGACTTATTTGACACTTTAAACTGAAGGTCTGATACATCTCACATTCAACATAGCCAAAAATAAATTTATCTTTTTGACCAAATCATCTCTCTTTTAAAATTGCCTAATTCTGTCTAAGATATAAACATTTTTCCATTTGCTCAAGTTTGTAATCTTCACATTACCTTTAAATTCCCTCTCCCACTTCTCTGTCTGTCTGTCTGTCTGTGTCTCTCTCCCACTCTCTCTCTCCTTCCCTCCCTCCTTCCTTCCTTCCCTCCTTCCCTCCTTCCTTCCTTCCTTCCTTCCTTCCTTCCTTCCTTCCTTCCTTCCTTCCTTCCTTCCTTCCTTCTTTCCTTTCTTCTTTCTTTCTTTCTTTTTCTTTTTATCTTTCTCTTTGTCTTTTCCTCACCCTCCCCTCTTCTCTCTTTCTCTCTCTCCCTCTCTGTCTCTCATTATCTCTCTCTGTCTCTGTCTTTCTGTCTCTCTCTCTTTTCCTCCCTCCCCTTTTCTCTTTCACCCTCTCTCTACATTCTCAATAATTTGCAAATCCTGTCTTTCTTACTTCCATATCATCTCTTGCATTCAACCCCTTTCCTTTACATAGCAAACAACTTTGGGTCTTCATCACCATTTGTCAAGTTTATTGAAAAGCCTCCTAAATGATCAACCACATTGAGTGTATCACCACTCCAGTATAACATGTTGCCAGAGAGATTTTCTTCATCCTATATGTAAGCAGATCACTCCTTCATTCAATCAATTCCACTGAGTCCTTTTTGCTTCTATAATCATACATAAACTTGTGAGTTTAGCTTCAAAAGCTAATTCATCTTTTCAGCTATTGGATATTTCTCACCTTCTCACTGTGATCCTTTTCTTTCACTGCTCTCTACATATGACACTCCATCTCCCATCTCTATACCCTCATACTGACCATCTCCTATCCTGAAATTTAATCCCTCCTTACCTGACTCAGAAAATACTTCTTTTTGTTTAAGATACAGCTTAAACACCACTTTCTGCCTAAAGCCTTTCCTGATCCACACAAATAATGTCTTCATATTTCTTCTGTATATACATATGTATGTAGTTGTCATTCTTCTTGTAATGTAAGCTATTTTCAAGTAGGGCATGTTTCATACTTTCTTTGCATCTCTAGCTTCTAGCACAATGCAAGTTATATAGTAAGTGATAATTTTAACAAATATTTATTGACTGATAACAAATATAGATTGACTGATATTGTGCCTGAATTATTCAGAAAGGGAGACCAGCCACCCTATGATGGAAAGAAAAAAATTAAAATTTTAGAATTACCTCTTAAGTTTTTAAAATTAAAAGATATATGCATGTACAAGCATGCATTTATCTTTAAAATAGGTAAGGCACAGGACTGGGTTCTTGACTTGAAAGAAGAGAATGTATTAGATGATCTCTCAACATTTTTTCCCAAAAAAATGGATGAGTTCTGCCAAAAAGTAACACTGAATAATTATGGCTTTTGAATTGTCCTCTTGGGAATAAAGACATTTTTCTAGTTGCCAAGACCAAGTTGGTTCATTTCTGTTTTCTGAGTTGTACCTAATTTTTTTATCTTTAACACACATTACTTTGTGAATCATGTTGGAAGGAAAAATATCAGAACAAAAGGGAGAAACCATGGGAGAGATAAAAAACAGAAAAAAAAAAAAGAAATGAACATAGCATATGTTGATCTACATTCAATCTCCATAGTTCTTTTTCTGGATGCAGATGGCATTTTCTATCCAAAGCCTATTGGGATTGTCTTGGATTTGTATCTAAATTTAACATTTTCCAGGACTTCTTTTTATTCAAAAGTAATGCTAGGAAGTCAAAGCTAGTGGGATTGATATGAATGGTTGATGTATATGAAAATTCTTCATGATTTTCTTCTTTTAAAAAGAGGAAAATAGAACTTAAAAACACAATGAATAATAATCAGAGTATCTCTTTTTCTTTCCTTTGAGACAACTGGATTTAAGCAACTTGCCTAGGCTTACACAGCTAATAAATGCAGGTCTTCCTGACTCTAGGGCCAGTGCTTTATCTCCTGACCCAGTTAAGATGCCCAGTAGCTGTTGAGAATGAGAAAAAATTTTCCATAATTCCAAATTGAAGTTAGCAATATTCATATTCCCATCATAACACATCCAAGGTGAGAAAGAAAATAAATATATTTGTTGTTACCCCAACCTGACCTCCTTATCATGTAGCACCTATCAGGAATATATGAAGACAGATAATTAGTAGGTTCTCTTTGATAATAGAACATGTATCTAAAATTGTAATGGAGATATAGAGACCACATTCCAACAGAAAATTCTCCAACTTTATAGATGGTGATTTCTACTCAACTAAAGGTTATAAGAAGTTATAACTCTGGGGAAGGGATCTCCATTATCTAGTCTAATCATTTAATTTTATATAAATAATGTATAAGATATTTAAAATACTTGCCCCAAATTAAAAAAAAAAGCAGGTGTCAGAATCAGAATGTGAACCTGTGTAATGGGCTGAGGTTTGAGCTGATGCACTGAGGTCCCAAGTACATGAGGCTAAATAGTAATTGGACTATACTCTATTAATATACATGATTGGATAAAGAATGGTCCCTGCCCACTCTCTGTGCAAGTCCTGATGTGTCACTCTCTGTGCAAGTCCTGATGTGTTGTATAGGAAATGACGATTTTGGTGGGTGGAGACAGAGAGACAGGAAGGGAAGCCTCCTAGCTACTGGTCGTGTGGCTGCTAGTCTAGCTAGCTTCTTGACTCAGCTACACACATTGCTATCGCCGATTCTCTTCCACCTCCGATCCTTCTTCACTGAGAATAAAGACTGACGATTTTCCCCTAACCTGAACTCCTGACCTCCTGCTGATTTTAAAAATACACGGTCTTCACAAACCTGGGTTCCAAGATTTCATTCCAAATATGACGTTCTTAATAAAAAAAAAAAAAATATGATGTTCTTTTAGCCCCAAACTGTTTCCATGGAATTGAAGAGACCTTTTCTGTCTTAGTGCTACAGTTCTAGAATTTTGATTCACCCTTTTACTCCTGTTTAATTCTGCCTATATGTGGTGGGCCATTCAAATAATAACATACCCAACTTGCTCCTTGGAATATGAGTACTATTTTCCCATGAGTTGAGAGATCAGAGAGAATATTCATTAAGTACTTATAATCTGTCAAGCACTGGTCTAAGTGAAATGGGATACAATATAAAAGGAAAATATTTGCTGCCCTTCAGGAATGTTTTATAGATGAGACAGTTATATGTATATACACACATATATACACATACACATACATGGGGGAGGAATCAGAAGTGATGAGTTTTTAACTGGCACATCTCAAGAAAGGTAACTGTAGTCATAAAGTTATTGACTGGCATATAAACTCTTTGTAGAAAGGCAATTTGCAATGACACAGACAGAACAGTTAAAAACTTCTCATATACTTAAATGCAGAAGTGTAGCTTCTATCGTTCACTCTCCAGGCTACCAAAGCCCTAGATTTTAAGGCAGGAAAAAGAGGTCAATTTTGATTGATTCTCTGGGAACAACCCCAGGACTCTGGCACAAACTACTTTCATTGACTGACTATACCCAGAAATCTGTGAAGTAGTTTCTATTTGTAGTTTTATAAGTTGCTTTCCCAAATCTTACTTTGATACACACACACACACACACACACACACACACACACACACATATAATTGAAAGTGGGAGATAACCTGGACTTACAATTTCATTTGCATAAGGAACTGGTCATATGAACTTACATTAGTAATCTTTCCAAGCAATTCCTCTCTAAGTTAAAATCTTAGGGTGATGTTTGGGACAAGACAGGTTAGGTGACTTGCCCAGACTGTGTCAAAGGTATAAGATGAACCCAGGAGTTTTGGATAATAAGGCAGTCCTTCTATCCATCAGGCTGTTTTTCCCGAGTTTGATTAATCTTCCTGATTTTTCCATGGATTTCTTTCGAGCTCTTCTTAACTCTCTTTCATATGTAGTTTATTTCCATTTCTACTTTCTGCTCCACAGCTTTATCAGCCCAAATCATCTCTGTCATCTCATTCTATATCTTTTCAGTCACACTCTGTTTTCTAAAGTTATATCAAATCCTACAGTTTGTATTATTAGATCTCTTCTCTACAGGAAAAAAAAGAGGGGAACTGACAATTATGATAGAAATCATATTAAAGGACAGGATTTTGTAATATATATTTATTATCCCCACCACTATTTTAGTAATCAAAAGAGATTAAGATACTATTCAAAGGCATGTAGTTTTAGTCTTTTTGGAAGCTGCATGAAAATGCCAATCATTTAAATTATTCTACTTCAGCAAAGACATTTAAACTCTCCTGATAATTCATTTTAGAGCATTAGGGAGAAGCCATGAATACACCTACATAAACCTCCTCTGAATTCTTAACATATAAAAATGCACCACAAAGCTAGTTGAAGCCACAAACTACTAGTTGTTGGTAATATGCTTTTCATAAAAATGGGATAAACTTTATGGAAATGTGTATAATTTTTTTTTTTTTAGTCAAAGTGGTTGGCAGAAAATCTGTTTATTTGTGTCTGGCCTAGGGAGAAATCCATTTTAAGAGCTTGCCTGAGGCTCTGGGATTACTTAGTCCAAGTTCTCTTTGTATTTTATGGCATCAATGTGTTTTACACCTAATATATCTACCTGAAGCATATCCCAATTGACTTCAGATTTCTAATCTTATTTAACTCCTTGTCTTACAGTCATCAGAGAATTGAATTTCCCAAGACACATATGAAATCAAATGAATAAAAGCTGGAAAGGTAGAAGTGTCTGTTACTAATATTGTGTTAGGGAAGTTGTCAAAAGGACAAGAGTTGAGCAGACGAGAATGAGTATTTTTTGGAGTGGAAACACATTTAATCAGTGGGATCACAGATTCATTTAAATATTTAAAGTTATAAAAATTAGCATTTATTTAGTTGTGATTTAAGGTTTACAATATCAATATATTGTGTCGTCATCACAACCTTAGGAGGCAAATTCTTTATTATCATAATTTTATAGGTGTGGAAACTGAGTCAGATAGCAGTTAAATGATTTGTCCAGGACGACATGGCTTGCTAGTCTTTCTGACTCCAGTTCCAGAACTCTATCCAATGCATCAACAATCTGCCTTTTCTTTAGCTTTGATAATGATGAGGGGGGATCCCAAAACTCTCTAAATTTCCTTCAAGGAAAGTCTCCTTGAATTTTGCTTTGGTAAAAGACCCCACCTGAGGGAAACAGAATAAACAGCTTCATTCTGTTATCCTGAGAGACGGGCACCACCCCCACTGATAACACTCACTACTGATTAAGCTTCCCATTGAATTAAAGATCAAACCTAAAGACACTCATTCAATTCTATTCAAATTCCAGCTCAAGCTGAAACACTGGTTTCACTTTAGTTAAACTTTTTAATTTAGTTTGAAACACTATCATGAGCAAACCTCAGCTTGTAGCCAAGGTTTATAAAATGAGCCAACTTGGGGCTCAATCCTTGCAGAGGACCTAACATGCCATGCCATGCATAGCAGCAGCCTTCTGACTGCTGAAATGATATTCTCTTTCAGCATTACCCTCTCTTCATCTTCCTCACCTATTTCCCTAACAAGACTTTATACCTCCCTGTTGGGATTTCTCTGCTAGAAACTTTACTTCTCTGTCAGGACCTTACCACTAAGGAATTCAGTCTTTCTATTCATGCATAGCAAAGGCTGACTTCCTAATGCCAATAATAAACTTCTTTTTACCAGTCTAGCTTTTTGGGTTTGTAAATTCCTTTACGAAGGACCTACTGTACAGAGTACTGGTGCTCTGTACCCAGAAGGGGGTTCCCACAACTCCCTACCTTGCACCAAATCCTAAGGAGATTTAGGGGAGCCAAACCTCTTCATTTGGTTCCCTGAAGCTCAAGTCTGCCACTAACCTTATCATTTAACTCTCTGACCACCAGGATCCCTAATCTCATCAATATTATCTTCATATTGCTTGTGAAAATCTGCAAGGCTGCATAACAGGTGAGATAATACATATATGAAAACTATAATGTATCATGGAACACAGGGGTAGCTTTAGAATCAAGAAAACTTCGTTCCAATCCCAGGCTAGGAGATCATATGCAAGTCAATTTGTTCTAAAGTGCCCCAGGCAATGCTCTCTAGTAATAATTTTTTATTTGACTACACATGTATATTCTATATTAATTTTCTTGCTTTCTCAAGAAGGGGGGAAAGGGGAGAGAAAAAGAAAGAATTTTGAACTCAAAATTTTAAAAATAAAAATGTTATGTTGTGCCACAGTTCTCTTTTATTGTTCTGACTCAGTTTCCCTAAATTGTTCTGCCTCAGTTCCTAATTGTTCTGCAAAATCACCCCTCCCTCCTAAACATGATGATCCAGATAAGGAGAAAGATCTTCTATCTTAGACATCATCAGAATGTCCAGTGCCTCTCCCCATTCTGTAATCTCAATTTATCTGAATGCCTCCCCTAACCCTGTCAGAATTTCATTGTTAGTCCTGTGTTCTCGCTCTCAGCACCCTGACTCCATCCTTGCTTCAGTCTACCCCTGAGTCTGAGCCATGTGTATGTATGTATGTCATTGAGAACCCACATTGTTTGCTGGATTCTTGGAGACAATTCAGCCCTGGGACTAAACCATGGATCCATTTGGTCCCAGTAAATCTCCCCCTTTCAAATAAGATATTAAAAACTCTTTAATCTCTATCTTGCCTCAGTTTCTCCAGCATTATATTTTGGAGGCTTCCCACGAGATGTTAGAAAATGAGCAGGATTAGAGATTAGAGACCTTCAAGTCTCTGTCTTGGGACTCAGAGTGGCTGGAGATCTGGGTTCTTGGCTTGGAGAGGCCAGCCCCCCTGGATTTCTCCAGAGTCTCCCAGGAAAGAGAGCAGTTATCAGCTGCAGCCTGATGGTGGACACTCCATTTCAGCCACGGGAGAGTAAGTCTGGATGTCTTAGAACATAATCTGATCTGTTTACCTGTTCTGTCTGTACTAGCATCTGGATTCTCAGAATAATAGAATGCCGATGGACATTAAATTCTGAGATGCCTATCATTCCAGGATGCTGGATGATCCCCTCTGGTTTGGGTTTCTTCTAAGACACACCTGCTCTGATCTGACTCTGAGTGCCTTTTAGGGAATTCTCTGGTTATAATGTGTAAATGTTTTGTTTAATGTTGTAATTGTGTAGTCTATGTCTATTTGATTTGTGTTCTGTGTTCTGTGTGACTTCTCTGTTTGTTTTGTTGGTTAAAGAGCTCTGCTAAAGGTTTAAGAACAATGACTAAGAATTGGTTATTTAATGTTGCAACTGTACTTAGTATAAAAATTTACTTGTGATTTTAAACTTTTTTTAACCTTTTGCAAAACTGTATCTGATTGAAACTCAGGCAGGAGAAAACATTTGATTAGGAATTTTAGGATGATTCTGAAATTGCGGGAAATAATTTTACTATTATCTTTGCATGCTAAATTTGTTCTGAGCATTGTTTTGGGAAGTTTTGAAATTGTGGGAAATAATTTTACTGTTGTCTAGGCAGGCTAGATTTGATTATCTCTGAGTGTAAGATCTTAAGAATTTAAAATTGTTAAGAGAAGTTCTGTTAACTTGTCTGAAAGGAGTCATGTGGCTCTAATTAGGTAAAGTATGTTACCCTCTGAAACACTTTGGGTAATTTGTTATATTATATTATAACATTACAGGTTATGCTTTAAATCCAGCTCTGCTGGACATGTGGGTTTTATGGAGTCATTTAGCTATCCACTGTATTGTGAATCAATACTTTGGAAGGAGATTTAGGAGAGACTAGAAGGAAAATTTGCATGTGGAAAAAGTTTGGGTGGGGTAGGGAGAAATGGGGATCTTTTGTCTTCAAAGGTGAAGATTAAGTATACTCCCAGTGCTATCTTTTGTCCCAGGGTGCAATTTAGATCAACTTCCCTCCGCCCTGCCTCTTTGGAGGTGAAGTGGGGGGAAGAGCAGCCACATGGAATCCTCCCCCCGCCATTAAGTGTGTTCCAGTTGCTTTCTGCAGAAGGCTTGGCTTTGGCAAATGATTTCAAGAGATAGGCCCGCTTTTAAGTTAATTGAACATCTATTTCTTTTGATACATAATGGTTTCCTTGGTTAAGGAATATGGTCATAAATATGATCCATACTTTGGTAGGGCTAGTTCCAAAAGTTTAATATTTTTAAGAACCTCTTGCATTCTTTTATGTGGTATTAGGCTATTCTGTATAGGATATTCTATCTAAGTATATTAGGTCATTCTGAGGTCATTTAAAGAGCTTCTGAAAATAATAGTTTTTTTTCTTTGTCCTTTTGAAAATGTTTCTGTTATGGACAATATGCAATTTGGGATATTTATCTATGTATTGGGTATTTTAAAAGCAAAATGATTTGTATGTGTAATGTTTACTTATGAAACTGTCTATTTAGACATGAAAGATGTGAACTTATTGAGACAAATTTCTTACTGTTATCAATAAAAGGTTATGGTAAATAACTGTTCAGGATTTATCTGAAACTTTCTCATTGAAAAATTATCATTGGTTAATGAGATTTGTTATTGGAAGCAAAATTTCTTGGGCTTATAGTTAATGCTATCTGGGAGTTTTAAAGCCCCACAATTAGTGGGGCAATTAACTGGAGTAAAAATGAATTAAAGCTATTTTATCCTGTATGTGCTGAAGGTTGAGTTTTAACTGCTTATGTTATGTTAAACTTATGTCCCTGCATTTTTTCCCTCCTGTGACTGATTTCTATGATCAGAGCAATGGTCAATAGAAACTGTTAAGGCAGTTCAATTATGTCATACCTTGCGATTTCTAATCTGGTTATATGTAATCACTATATCCTAAATATTTGGGCAAATAAGTATTTAGCCTGATCGTCTGTTACAAGATATTGTGACTATGATATTGAAGTATTTTTAAAAGGTTTCTAAATAATGAGAGGACAATTAACACAGTGAGACCTAACTGCTTTTCATTTGGGAATATAGCTGACAGTCATTTTCCTGTCCTGTTAAGCAAACTTAACTCTTTACATAGGAAGCTGCTGCTGGCTCTTTACATTTTGCAGCAGTCTGGTGAACTAAGTCTTTCTATCTCAGACTATTCTAACCTTATTTGTTAGATTTGTGTTTTTGTTGTTGTTGTTGCTGTTCTAGATTTTGGTCAAATTATACATTAGAGCTGCTTCTGGGACATGGACCGGCCCATCTGAAGCTTTGGTATCTGTCAGCACACCACATCCATCCCCTCCCTGGACTGAGCATCTCAGCCCATTCTCAACATGAAGCAGTTTTTGAGAGACTGTTGTCCCTGCTCCTAGTGTACTTTGGACTGATATGGGGGAATTTGGGAACCCTGATTGGGTCATCTATTACTGTGTGTTTAAGATTTGGGATGGGAATTGTTAAAACTGTATAACCATTGCTGTTATATTTGAGGAATTTTTAGGAAACTTACTGTACTAGTTTGTTGTGTATAGGAATTTTGATTCAATCTTGGGATATATATGCAGGATGGCTATTTGATAATTCCTTTCCTTGAGAAAAAAAAGAGGGGAGGGAAGAGATAGGAAATTGGGAAAACTGGTGCATTTTTCTTAAAATATCTGAAAGAATGGGAATCCTATTCACTTTGCCTTAGGCACTTCTGCTTCACCCCCCCTATATCACTAGTTCAGATTGAGTTGGAAATCCTTTAAACAGTCCTTTTCGTTTTTACTCCTTGCTTAAATTTACTGGACTATGATTGGTTGTGCTTTAACTTTGGACTCCCTTATTCTGTTGGAATTGCCCTGGCAGGCTCAGTTTTGGGGATTATTTTTTGGAAACAACCTGAAATCAGACACCTGTCTTGGGACTGGCAGTCTCTCCGATCTGTTTCTCCACTCCTGTAACCCCAGTTCCTTAATTAGTATTTCAGCATTCTCAAGGACCTTGCAGTTTGGTATTAGGCCTCCAATAGTTTGGAGTTGTCTGCCTTGGTCTAACTGTGCATAATCTGCTCAGAAATCTGGATCCTAGTAGCAGCTCCTGTTCTATTGAGAGACGACAGGTGGAGTTACTCCAGGCCCCACTTTTTCCCCCTTAGGATAGATAGCAGTACTGTCTTAAACAATGCTACTCCCTATATAAGCAGAGGCTGAGTTAAATGCATAAATGACTGATGACCACCTAACACAATGAACTGTCCATCTCGAATTGGATTCTCTGACTGAGATGCTCCAGAACTGCAGAGGACTTGACATGCTTGCACCAGGGAACCTTTGTATTGCTGATTAACTCTGGGGTTATGTCCTTGCCATAAGTCCTTGCATATTTCTAGTTTTATTTTGGTTTATTTGCTTTACATAGGGTTGGTCAAAATTATGGTCCTAAGACCTTCCAGGTATATAGAGGAAAGTAATTCAATGATATGAATATTCAGAAGAGAGAGGGTGTGTACTGTTGTGCCACAGTTCTCTTTTATTGTCCTGACTCAGTTTCCCTAAATTGTCCTGACTCAGTTTCCTTAAATTGTTCTGCCTCAGTTCCTAATTGTTCTGCAAAAGCACCCCTCCCTCCTAATCATGATGATCCAGTTAAGGAGAAAGATCTTCTATCTTAGACATCATCAGAATGTTTGGTGCCTTTCCTCATTCTGTAATCCCAATTTATCTGAATGCCTCCCCCAACCCTGTCAGAACCGGATTTTTAGCAATGTGTTTTCACTTTCAGCGCTCTGGCTCCTCCCCTGCCTCATTCTACTTGATATATATATATATATATATATATATATATATATATATATATGTCATTGAGAACTCACATTGTTTGCTGGAGACCATAGTCTCATTCAGCCCTGGGACCAAACCATGGATCCATTTGGACACAATAGATCTCTCCCTTTCAAATAGGATATTAAAAACTCTCTAATATTTATCTTGCCTCAGTTTCTCTGGCATTACAATTAGGTTTATTTTTAAAGATGATTTGAGGGAAAAGGAAAAGACTTTATATGTTCAAAAATATTTATAGCAACTCTCTGTGTGGTTTCAGCAAACAACTAGAAATTTTGAGGAATGCCTGTTGGGAATGACTGAATAAATAGTGATATGTAATCATGATGGAATACTACTGAGTCATAAGAAGTGACAAACTCGATGCTATGAGAAAAAATATAGATATGCATGAAATAACGAAGAGCCAAATGAGCAGAATCTAGAGAATATATATATATATTTTCAGTTTGATGTAAATCATCTCTTAAAAATTATTTTGTTATGGAAATGCTAATCTTATTTCATAAATTAAAAATAAAATAAATAAAAATATGTGTAATGTAGCCTGATTATTGGTAATGTCAAAATATTTTGTGGATATCTCTTTTTTCAGACCTGAAGCCTAGCAAGATGGCTATGCCCTGGGCTTGGTCTAACAATAATCTTTTGTGCTCAGGATTATATCACCCTCAGGCAAAATGAATTTCTTATACCTGTGAGGATTCTTGTTCAGTGAGGGAATTAGCTTCCCTTATTTCCCAAGAACCACTGAGCACATGTTTACAATCCCTAGTCTTGACAATGACAGGTTTTACATTCCTGTTCTCACAGTACTCTAGTTTTGCCCCTGCAGTGTGGCCATGATCCCCGACAAACTTGAGAAATGACTGTTTCCATGGGACCAAAGAATGCCTGTATTATCCCAGGAAATGCTAACCATGAGAATTGTCTCAAAATCTTAGAATGATTGTTCTATGGGTGAGTCTCTTTCATGTCAATAAGTGGCTCCATCACTATCAGCACTAAACCCTCCTTCTTAAGAGATGAGTTTTCATCTTCAGGTGGTGTTGTGTTTTTTTTTTTCCCCCTTTCTATGAAATTAAACTTCCATTTGTATTCTGACTCTCCTGTCTTCAGCCTGTTATGTTTCAACTTTGGCCACCCATGGGTTAAAGGCAGATTCTGATCTAGAATAATAATAAAATGATCCGTATTCATTATTCAACAAAATCAGTCCACTAGAAAGTTATTTCAGTCATCCAGGAGTTAAATGCTAAGGAAATGAATCCATGTTCCTTTAGTTGTGAGTGGATGACCATAAGTAGCAAATCATGTAAACAAGACTTGGAAGAACAGCTTAGCGTAATTAAATGAAACAAAATCAATCTGACACTTTTAATTGTATGCCTCATTTTTACTGTGCTACATGTTAATTAGGCATAAAGAGGAAGGTGTTCACAAAAATTACTTTAATTGATATGAGTTTTATATAATCAAACCTAACATCTGATGCTTAGTTGGCAAAAACTGAGACTACATGGATAGAGCAAAAACATAGTCATTTTCATCTAAAGGAGGGATAAGGAAGAGGAGGAGAGAAAATGAAGAAATGCAGGAGAAGGCAGGAGGAGGAGGAGGAAAGGGGAGGAAAAAGGATGATAAGAAGAAGGAAAGAAACCAGTATGGTATAGGAGAGGTAGTGCTAGCCATAAAGAGGACTTAGTTTCCAATCCTACCTCTGAAACTCACTGTCTGTAGACTCATGGATACATCTCTTACCTTCTGAATTTCAGAAACTCTTTAGGTAAAGGTTCAAAATTTCTGTTTTGTTAGAGGAAATCTTCACATCAGTGAAATCACAGACTCATATCTTAATCACAGCTTAATGTATGGGTCTTAGAATAATTGCTTTCTATCTAGTACTTTAAATTTTCCAAAGTACTTTTTCACATAATATGTCATTTGGACATTGCAAAAAAAAAAAATCCTATAAGTAAAGGGATATGGATAATATTATCCTTATTTTTTAGATGAACTAAGGCTTAGAGCAGTTAAGCAATTTGCCCACAACTAATAAATATCAGGATTTAAACTCAAGCTTCATTATAAATTTAGTACAACTAAATTACAATATTAGAGGGTAGAAGGAAAGCAAAAAGAGGTCTTTTTAATAGGGATGAAGATTTGTGATTTCTTTAGTATAGGGGACTTCCAGATGAGGAAATTCTATTAATGTGGGATATCACTTTCACTGCCTCTTATAGTCTTAACAAGTTGCCCCAACATTGAGAAATATGTGACTTACCTACTTGCTAATGTATACCAGAGGATGATCCAGTTTTCCAAGTATCAAGATTAACTTTCTATCCATAATACCATGCTTTTTAAAAAAAAATGTGTATAGCTAATGGAAGATAATTCTGTTTTCCTTCTTTATCTTAATTACGCTAAATCAAGTAATATAGCTCTAGGTTAAGAACCTTTCAATGATGTGTTCTGTGTTTCTTTTGTTCCATGTTTTTCTGGTTTTCTAGGGAAGGTGGCACTCCCTTTTCCCTTCTCACAGAGACTTGAATAGTTCTTGGAACTAGCTTGATTCCATTTCTTTTCCCCTTCCTCCTTTTTGAGCTCTGTCCAGATACCATAGACTTTTGAATTTAAGAATCGTATTTACTAGATTTCCCTACTCTTACTCAGAGATAAGCACTTATATGGTTCGATGACAAGAATGATGCAATTAAGAACAACACTAATGTTAAGGTGAATATATTTCTCTCTTTCCTCTATTTCAAGATATTCTTTAATTTTCTAACGTGAGGATTCACTTGTCTATAATGACTTTCTCCTTCTCTACACCATCAGGTCACCATTAAGCACAACTGCAGCTCTATTTTTTTGTCCTCGTACTCCGCACCACATCAGCAAGAGATGAAAAATAATGTTCCCAGAAGACAGTACATTTGGCAATATCTTCTCTTCTCAAATTTATAGTGAATAAAGTTCCTGTCAATCCAGCCAAAGAAGGACTATTCTCAGATAGGGAAAAGTAAAGTTGATATTTTGTACCTAGAAGATACTGAGGTATCTCAGTACTGAGATACTGAGACAAAGGGAGGATCTAATAAAGATCACCATTTTATTCTAGAAGTTCATATGAACACAATGATTTGTAGAACCAGCATTTAAGTCTTTCTTAAGCCATACATTTTCACTTTGTTGATATTGTACCCTTTTTTTCTTATAACACTGCTGAATAAAAAATTCTCAAAAATACAAAAAAAACAAACAAAATAAAAAACAACAAAAAAAAAAAACAAATTTAATTAGGAATGTGACCTTACACAAGTAGCTTAACCCTATTGCCTCAAAAAAAAAATTAAAAAGAGAAAAATTATGTGTTATTTTGAGAGTGTGTGGAAAGAAAAACAAACCATTATTTTTTTCCCATCAGGCAAAGCTGGGAATTTAGGTTCATAGAGGAAACAAAGCAGACTGAGTAGCAAGAAACTGGAAGGAGATTCTGGTAAGACAAAAACTAGGGTTCATTGGTAGAATAACACTATTATTCTAGATAGAACAGAGGTAGTTACTGATGTTACATTATTTTCTTAATAGCAAGCTCAGATGATTACAAATATGATAACTTTGTTTACTTGTTTCGGTGGAATCTCCTTAAATTTTACCTCCTTGAATCAAGGAGTAATTTAGGAACAAAAGATAATGAGTACATAGGATGATTGGCTTGATAGTGGTGACCAAAGTAAAGCAAATAGGAAGGAACTGGATGCTTGTTTGTGTGTAGATGACCAGGGTCATATTGTATGTAGATGAAGACAGGGTGGTAGTGATGGTGGTTCAGGCAATAGGATCCGCTTCTCACTGAAGCAGCAGTGGGATTTGGCAGTTCCCTGGATATCTGAGTAGTCTTTTTTGGTAAGGCTTATATAATATTTTATACTTATCCCCAAATGTACATTAAAATAAATTTTAAAACTTTAAAAAATGTTTTAAGTTCCAAATTTTATTTTTCCCTTCTTCTTCTCTTAGATAGTAAGCAATGTGATATAGGTTTTACATGTAAAATACGTAAAAAAATATATTTTTATTCTTATAAAACATTTCCATATCAGCAATTTTTATGACTTGAATAAAAAAAAGAAACCTTTTTTTAAGAATGACTTTGAGTGAATGTCATTTCGACTATTGTAAATACAAAAATTAAAAATAAAGGACGTGAAAAAAAAGATGCTTTCTGCATACATACACACACACACACAGAGATATGGACCCAGACACATGCATGTAAATATAAATATATCTATATAGCTATTCCTATTTGTGTCTAATGGCAGGGGAGGGAAGGAAAAAAAAAAGAGAAAAAAGGAATTTCCACAATAACTTTGTTGTATATTTGGAGAGAATGGCAAGCTGTATGAGATAAGTTTGCAATTTTATGTATACTCATATTTTTTCATTGGACTGTCATAGAATTTTTGTTGTTTTTTCCCCATGAAATGAAAAGAAAAGAAAATTTAAAAAAAAGAAGAAAGAAAGAAAGTGAAGGCTATCATGCTTCAGTCTGTATACAGAGAAGATCAGTTCTTCCTCTGGATATTGATAGCATACATCATTATGAGTCCTTTCAGATTGTCTTGGATCATTGTATTGCTGAGAATACATTGGATAATATTCTAAAATTACTAGCATATGTATTATTGTATACAATGTTGTCTTGGTTCTGCTCATTTCACTTTGCATCAGTTCATGTAAGTCCTCAGGTTTTTCTGGAGTCATCTTGCTTATCAGTTATACTGCAATAATATAATCATCTACCATTTGTAGTTTAGCCATTCTCCAATTAATGGGCATCCTATCACCTTTTAATTCTTAGCCATCACAAAAAAGAGTTACAAATGTTTTATGTAAACAGATCCTTCTCTCCACTCCCTTTTAATCTCTTTGGATTCAGACCCAGCAGTGGTATTAATGGATGAAAGGGTGTGCAGTTTTATAGCACTTTGGGCATAGTTCCAAATGGCTCTTCAAAATAGTTATATAATTTCACAACTCTGTCAATAGTGCATTAGTGTCCCAGTTTTCCCACATTCTCTCATATCCAACATTTTCATTTTTGGTTATTTTAGCTACTTTGATATGTATGAGTTGTTTTGATGTGAATTTCTCTAATTAAAAGTGTTTTGGAACTTTTTTATATAACTATAGATAGCTTTGATTTCTGTGTCTGAAAATCATCTGTTCATGTCCGTTGAACGTTTATCAGTTGGAAAATGACTTGTACTTTTATGAATTTGATTCAGTTTTCTACATATTTGAGAAATGAGGCCTTTATCAGAGATATTTATTTCAAATTTTTTTCTCCTAGTTTTCTGCTTTGCTTTTAATTTTTTGTGTGCAAAACTTTTGTTTATTTTTATATAATCAAAATCACCCTATTTTACTTTTTGTAATAATTTTTCTTTGGTCCTAAATTCTTCCTTTATCTATCCGTTATTTGACAAATAAAATTTTCCATTCCATTGATCAGTTTTCTTTAAGGATTATTCTGTTCATCTTCTGGCGTGAGGAAGGGGCTAGAAAAGTGCCTGCTTCACTCAAACCTGGCCTTCTTGGGATCCCATCCTAAAATCAAAATGCAAAAAAAGTATAAAAAGTTTTGCAAAGATGATTCCTCTCATTATTGATACATGGAATGTGTGCATACTTGTGGACATGAAATTCAGCAAAATTTAAAGATGAACAGCTCTTGTTGTTAACAGAACTCAGTAGGTATTACATCCATATAGTAGTCCTGAGTTAAACAAGGCTGGTAAATGAAGGCCAGGTTACTGAAGGGTCACAGAGTGTTGGAATGATCATAAATTTAGACTCACCAATCTATGTAATTACATTCGACAAAAGTTCAGCTCAAAGCAAGACAACTACTAGAAGACTTAAAGCATTTTTCCAACTATGAACAATTCACTGTTAACTTGGAGGGAAAGCTGAACCAACACACAGATGGGTTGGTTCAAAATGGATTGGTCAGCTTTCAAATATTTTGTTTTACAGCACACATTTACTTATCTGGGCCAAAAATCAATACTGGCTTGACAAAAATGATGAAGAAATTTAGAAGCTACTAAATTAGAAATTGCTGAAGTGTTTTTATGATGCTCTGAAGACTATTTACAAGCCAAAGACTATGATGCATCCTTACTGATGAAACCATATTGATTAGTAATAAGGACACGATCATGGAGAGATGACCTGAATACTTTCATAGGATTCTCAACAGACCATAATCAATTAATGCTGAAACCATCGATCATATAGTTCAAATTGAAGTTAATTTCTCTCTAGTCAAACTTCCAACTGAAGAAGAAGTTTTGAATGCCATTAGTTTCCTCATGTGGAAAGTGCCTAATGCTGGTTATATTCCAGTTAAGATTTACAAAGTAGAGGTCCACCACTCATACAAAAGCTAAATGAAATTTTCTCAGTTATATGGCAAGAAGGGGCTATTTCCTAGAAGTTCAAAGATGCTTCCTTTGCTCAGAGAATAGAATTGCCCTGTGACAAACACAGGGGCAGGGAAGAGGGAAGTGATCCTGTTGTTTAGTCATTGCTAGCAAGATTCCTGCCAGAGTCCTCCTAAATAGGTGGACTTAATAGAACATTCTTCACCTAGAAGATAGTCATCTATCCAAGAGTCAGCATGGCTTCAGAAAAGACCAAAGAAGGGTTGATGTGGTGTTGCTGCCTGACCAGAAAAATGCCAGCAACAGAACAGTGGTCTGTCCACAATGTTCATTGATTGAACCAAGGCCTTTGATAATTTCAGTAACGATGGCTTATGGAAAATTATGGCAAAATTTGTTGGCCTGGACATTCACCAATATTGTAGATAAGTTTCATGATAACATGCTTCTACAGGTTCTGGATAACCTGTAGGATCAATGCTTTTGTACTTTCCCAGTCATCAACAGAATGAAGCAGAGATCTGTTCTTGCTCCTGACAAGTAACTCTTTTTGGTCTGTTTAGTTTCATTTATGATTTCTTGAAATAGTACTCTAGAAAAACAGGTTTTGATAAAACTCATTGGAGTTACTTGACCATGTCTTAATCCCAAATGACTCTGCTCACATTAATTGGTCAATAATACGTTCCCAATAAGTATAAATATTAATTGTTTCTGTTTTGGCCAGAAACCCTGAGAATCTTTTTTCTATTTTGATTTTTTTTTCAATAGGCAAACCTGGTCATCTTTTGCCTTATTTTTTTACCTAGCTTTGAATCACAGGATGTGTGTTTCCTCAGACAAACTTAGGCCTAGGAAACACCTCAGCTTAAAAAGATCAAAGTCTCCCCCGGCACTTGGGTTAATCTTCAGTCATTCTGACTTGTCTTGTCACTGGATCCAAGTGACTCTAGAGTGAGTGAGGATAATGATTGCCCATTTCTTCATTCCCCACTCCTTCACTGGCAAACTATTACATCACCCTCCTGATCCTGTTAGTCCCCTTCAGGAATGAAGAATAAAGAAGACCAAAAACAGCTTCATCTTTTCTTGAGTCTTATATTTCAAAGTCAAAATTTTAAATTTAGCTTGTATTTTTTATTAAAAATGATTATAACTCCTCTATTTCATTAAATATCCATTCTTCCATGAAGGATTATACTTAGTTTTGCTTGGTAGTGATTCTTGGTTGTAATCCTAGGTCCTTTGCCTTTCTGAATATCATATTACAAGACCTTTGATTCTTTAATGTAAAAAAAAGGCTATCTTGACTGTGGTTCCATGACATTTGAATTGTTCTTTCTGCCTATTATTTGATATCTTATGGAACTATTATCTTCACTTTCCCAATTCTACTTTTTAAGACATGATTTTGTTCAGTGAGCTTTTAGTATTTATTTTCTTATCTGCTCAACTCTTTTAAGAATTGTTTTCATCAGTGAATTTTTGTATTTTTTTCTCTTTGGACAATTCTGTTTTTTAAGGTGTCATTTTCTTCCATTTTTTTTGCCTTGTTTACCAAGCTGCTAATTGTCTTCTAACAATTTTCCTATTTTGCCTTAATTTCTTTGTCTAACTTTTCCTTTACTACTTTTATTGATTCTGAAAATATTTTTTTTAGCTCCTCCAAGAGATCTTGTTGGACTCATGTCCAATCCACATTTTTCTCCATTGAGGTTTTGCTTGCAACTGTTTTGACTTCATTGTTTTCTTCTGAATTTGTGTCTTGATCTTTTCTGTCTCCATAGTAACCTTTAATGGTCATGGGTTTTGTTTGTTTGTTTGTTTGTTTGTTTTTGTTATTGCTTGCTCAATTTTCCCAATTGATTTATTGATTTGGAACTAGTATCAGAATAGAAGGGCTCTTTGAGGATTCAGTCTTTTTGGCATTGCTGTTTTCAGAACTAAGTCTCAGGATTGGAAGATGTGAGCTGGGTTGGGTGTGATCACTGCTATCTTCATTTTTGTCTTCATTATAGTCCTTACCCAGAAAGTGGCCCTAATCTCTTGGGATTATACTCAATAAAGCTTCTCAGGACTCTTCCTACCTTGGGATCAGAAATGAAGTTGCTGCATAGGCTCTATGATTCCCTAAGTCTGGAACTGATACTTTCCCCTTAAGGCTTCCATTTCTGTTTGACTGAAAATGCTCCTTTCTACCCTTGAATTATTACCTAGAAGTGAATATAGGTAGGAAACTTGCCAAACAGCATCTTGTCCTATGTCTAGAAATATCCCACAATCTTTTTCTGTTTGCTGGATTTTCTTACTGTCTTTGGCTTGACAACTCTGAAAGCTGCTGATGCTTCTGTTGCCACCACCTAGTCCCACCACTGGTATTTCATCCACATGGACTCCAGGCCAGTTCTTTCCCCTAAGTCACAGATCTTTCTTTCTAACCTTCTAAGTTGTCTTAGGTTAGGCAAATGTTGTACTCTGATCTTTAGTGGGCTTTGCCACTCCAGAATTCAAATTGAGGTGCTATTTTAATGTTCAGAGGGAATTGCTAGGAGTGCTAGACTGACTTTTTTACTCCATCATCTTGGCTTGACCCCGGAAGTCAGTGACTTTTTTGATTTCTTAATTGAAAATGGTAACACTGAAAATTTAACAATTGACTCTTACAAGCTGGTTCAACCTGGCTTCCACATAACCTTTATTATACATCTAAATTAAAAAAAAAATTCTTCCCCTTTTCTTCACTTACATAGACACTATTCTAGTTCAGATGCTCATCACAGCAAGTTTCCCAATTGGTATACCTGTTTCCAGTCTCTTTTTCAATTCACTCTCCACAAAATCATTTTCCTAAAGCCCAGTGTGATCATTTCATTGAGCAATAATCTCTAATGACTTCAGATGGCCTTAAAGTAAAAACAGAAACTTCCTTCTTTTTAAAGTTTTTTATTTTTCAAAACATATGCATGGACAATTCTTCAACATTAGCTCTTGCAAAACCCTGTGTTCCAATTTTCCTCCTTTCCCCCACGCCCTTCCCTAGATGACATGATAGAAATATATGTTAAATCCAATATATGCATACATATTTATAAAATTATCATGCTGCACAAGAGAAAAAGTGAAGCAAAATAAAATGCAAGCAAACAATAACAAAAAGAGTAAAAATGCTTTGTTGTGGTCCACAGTCTGGTCCCAAGGCTCTCTTTCTGGGTGTAGATGACTCTCTTCATCGCTGAACAATTGTAATTGGTTTGCATTATCTCATTGTTAAAGAGAGCCATGTCCATCAGAATTGATCATTGTATAGTCTTCTTGTTGCCATGTACAATGATCTTCTGCTTCTCCTCATTTCACTTAGCACCAGTTCATGTATGTCTTCCAGGCCTCTCTGACATCATCCTGCTTGTCGTTTCTTATAGAACAATAATATTCCATAACAATTTATTCAGTCATTCTCCAATTGATGGGCATTCACTCAGTTTCCAGTTTCTTCCTAGCCACTACAAAGAGACCTGCCATAAACATTTTTGCACATACAAGTCCCTTTCCCTCCGTTAAGATCCCTTTGGGATATAAGTCCAGTAATAACATTGCTGGATCAAAGAGTATGGGCAGTTTGATAACTTTTTGAGCATAGTTCCAAATTGCTCTCCCAAATGCTTGGATCCAAAACAGAAACTTCTTAACCAGACATTTAGACACTCCACTACTTAGCCTCAGTCTACAATTCATTCCAGCTTTATTTCATACCAACTCTATTTAAAAAACTCTCTTCCATTACATTCATATCATATACTATCTATACCTTCTTTCATTGGCACAAGCTATCCACATTCCAGGAATTTACTTTCTCACTTCTGACCCTCAGAAGCTATTTCATTCTTCAATACTCAGCTTCCTTCACTTCCTCCATGTAGTTTTCCCTGATTTTTTTAGTTTTCTTCCCTCCTTAATTTTTTGTAACTTCTTTGTATATATGCTGTAATGCTCTTCACTCTTTCTAGTATAACATAAGATCCTTGAAGAAGAATTCATAGCCTATTTTCTTGGAACTTAGAGCAAGTAGTAAATAAATGTTTATTGACTTTTTTTGTACCTCATTTTCAGTGACATTCAAGATTTGATTATATTTTCATTATTAAGATTAAAAATCTGCATGCCCAATTAAGACAAAACTTTGAGGTACCATCACACACCTCTCAGATTGACTAAGTTGATAGGAGGAGATAATGATAGATGTTGGAGGGGATGTGGGAAAACTGGGACACTGATACAATGTTGGTAAAGTTATGAACTTATCCAACCATTCTGGAGAGCAATATGGACTTATGACCAAAGGGATATCAAACTGTGAATATTCTTTGATCCAGCAGTGTCTCTAATGGGCCTGTATTTCAAAGAGTTCATAAAAAAGGGAAAAGGACTCACATGTGCAAAAATGTTTGTAGCATTCCTTTTTTGTAGTGGCAAGGAAGAAATTGGAAACTGAGTGAATGCCCATTAGTTGAAGAATAATCAAATAAGTTATGTTATATGAATGTTATAGAATATTATTTTTCTTTAAGAAATGATCAGCAGAATGATTTCAAAGAGGCATGAAGTGATGCTGAGTGACTTGAGTAGAATTAAGAGAATATTGTTCACAGCAACAGGATAATGTGATGATCAACTGTGATGGACATGCTCTTTTCAACAGCGAGATGATTCAGGCCAATTCAAATAGACTTGTGATGGAGAGAGCATCTGCACCAGAGAGAGGATTATGGGAACTGAATGTGGATTACAACATAGTATTTTCACCTTTTTTGTTGTTTGCTTGCTTTTTATTTTCTTCCTCTTTTTCCCTTTTGATCTGATTTTTCTTGGGCCCATGATAATTATATAGAAAAACTGAAATTATATAGAAGAACTGCACATGTTTAACATATATTGGACTACTTCCTGTCTAAGGGAGGGGATGGGAAGAATAGAGGATGAAAAAAAATGTGGAACACAAGGTTTTGCAAAGGTGAATGTTGAAAACCATCTTTGCATATATTTTGAAAATAAAGCGCTATTATTTAGAAACACAATTACTTGTAATTGGAAAAATAATATATTGCTAAAATTTGTAAAAAAGCCTTAAAAGTGGAAAAAAAGACTTGTGGATATGTATGTAGTATAGAGGAAAGAGCCCTGAATTTAGAATAATAAAACATGGATTCATCTATTAAATTTGCCACTTATTATCTGTGTAAAAAGTCAGCTTTTCTTTCTTCTTATTTATAAATAAGCATAATAACATGGGTCATTCTGGGAAGCAGGAGTTCTTAATTTACTATTTCTTTTGTATCATGGATTCCTTTTGCAATCTTATCAAATCTATGAATCTCTTGTCAGAATATTTTTATATAATTGAAGGAAGTATTAAGTATCAGTTACTAAAAACACATTTATCTATCTATCATCTATCTATCTATCTATCTATGTCTGTCTGTCTCTGCCTGTCTGTCAATCTATCTATCTATTCCCACCTACCTAAATTCATGGATCCATGTAAATAAAGAGTTTGATGGACTCTAGATTAGGACCCATGGCTGTAAAGTGTAAAGCACTTTATAAATGAGAATTATAAATGGGGATTATCTGATTTTTGGAGTACATTCCAGGAAACAGGAAGATGGGACATACCATTACATTAAGTAGGATTTACTGAATCTGCTCCCCCTATTCTCTCTTTCTTTGCTTCTTGTTTTTCCTCAAATATCCCCTTTGAGAACCTTCTATCTCTTTCTCCCTCTGTATTTATCTAGCTTTTATATTTGTTCTTCTTAGTATCCCTCTAATTGTCTCATCTTCTAGCTTTCTAACCCTTTATTTTTTTCCTCCCCATTAACTATCCCATGTTCTAGCCCCTAAGCCATAAAATGAACTGAAGTATAAATTTTAACATTCATATATTTGATATGAATACATTTGTTTCCTGTTGTCATTTTTTAAAAGCAGATAAAATGAAAGATTTAGGTTTGTTAAAAAAAAATCCTTACACATCTAGATTAGACTAAGTATCCTGTTTTTGATTAGATATGGAAATGTTTTATAACCCACTCGAGAAACAATATTTTACCATGTAAAATTTAATGTTCCTTATGGGAATTTTCCATATTCACACAACACCTCTTGAAAGACATTTTATAATGTTGCAAATTTGCACAGATTTTAATAAGAAAAGGCTTCTATTCATTTGCAGGGAAACATGCTTTCACAACATTTTCTGGTTGATACAACTATCATAAGGGATTTTGCATCCCAATTGTTCAGGGAGAATCAAAGAATAATGAGAAGTTGCCCAGAGAAACAAAATGATTTAGCAAGCTGTGTAAGGAGCAAAATCTTAATCGTAGCCTAGGGGTGGCATTCAAACATTCACTTCTAAAGTATGTTTATAATTGACAAATCTAACTTCAGCCTTCCTTACCTCTTGGAAATAAGTATTCAATATATTTATATTTTGTATAAACTTAATAGCCTTCTTGCTGGGTGACATAGTTGGTAGAGTATTAGTTCTGAAGTCAGAAAGACTCATCTTCCTGAATTCAAATCTGGCCTCAGATACTTACTAGTTGTGTGATCTTGGATAAATCACTTAAACTTATTGGCTTTAGTTTCTGCATCTATAAAATTAGTTGGAGAAGGAAATGGCATACAATGAAATATCTTTGTCAATTAAAGTGCAAATATAGTCAGAAAGAGTCAGAAATGACTGAAACAACTGAACAACAAATACATTAAAATTTTAAATAAAAGGGAAGTAATTATCAGCATCATAAATGGTGTTCATATAATGTCTACTATGTGCTAAATACTGTTCTTAATGCTTTACAATTATTATATCATTTGACTCACAACAACCCTAGGAGGAAGGTTCTGTTATACTTATTTCACAAATGAGGAAACTGAAGCAAAGATAGGTTAAGGGACTTGATAAAGGTCATATAGGTTATAAGTATTTGAGCTAAAATTTGACCTCAGGTCTTCCTGACTGCAGTTCCAGGACTCCATTCAATATTCCACCTGATGCATTATGCTAAGCAAATTGAATACAAAGATAAGAGTTTTAACTTGACTCAGGAAGTCACCAGCAAAGTAGATATAAAATTTATTGATGTTGTTCAGTTGTTTACAGTCATGTCTGACTATCCTAAATCCCTTTTGGGTTTTTCTTGGTAAAGATACTGAAGTAGTTTGTCATTTCCTTCTCCAGCTCATTTTACAGATGAGGAAACTAAGGCAAACAGGGTTAAATTTTTTGCCTATGGTCACACGGATAGTAAATGTCTGATGCTAGATTTGAACTCAAATCAATTATAGGTAATTTTTGTGAGATGGATGCTGCAGCTGATAGGGATTTCTAAAGATCAAATGTATAAAGTGGCACCTTTCCTCAATTTTTATAGAAAAAAAACATTCTAAGAGGATAAAAGAGGAAGGAAGTGCTTTCTAGAAATAAGGGTCTGCTCATGCAAAGAAGATGGATTGTTGAGAGTGAGGAACAATAATAGTTCAGAAGGGGCAGTGATGTATAGTAAAGTTGGAGTGGGAACCAATATGTCAGAGTAATAAGAAGAAACACAACATGCTTTCTCTCACAGCGAGTCACTTTTCCATGTCATATGGAAGCATATGGAACATAGGGGACAAAATTATAAAATGAGAATGGGGTTCTTCTCAGTGGTAATACATTGAGTGTTATAGTCAATGCACCAAGGCAAGAAGTCCCTGATCTAGCATAGAGAGACACTTAGGCTGGCTAAAGGAACATGTGACAATTGGCAACTTACAACCTAGCTCTGTGTCATAGATCTGAGAAGTGGAGAGAAGAGGATCTGTATTTAGAATTGGCATTCTAGGATAAAAAGTTATAGGTCCTATGACTCTATGCAATGTCTTCAGCAAGGTTCAGAAAGCAAAAGTAGTCAAAAACAAATTATAGCAACAATCAATAATTTCATCCAAGAGAATGATAATAATGGGACAACATACCAAAACTTCTGTGATGCAGACAAAGCAGTTCTTTGGTGAAATTTTATATCTCTAGATGTTTACATGAATAAAACAGAGAAAGAGGAGATCAATGAATTGTGCATGCAATTAAAAAATCTAGAAAAAGAACAAATTAACCCCTACCCAATTAAATATCAGATTAGAGAGATTAATAAAATTGAAAGTAAAAACAATATTGAAACAACAGAATATATAAACCTTGGTTAATTGGATTAGAAAAAAAGATAGAAGAAAACAAAATCTTCAATATCAAAAATAAAAAGGGCAAACTTATCACCAATAAAAAGGAAATTAAAGCAATAATTAGGAGTTATTTTGCCCAATTGTATGCCAATAAATCTGACAATCTAAATGAAATGGATGAATATTTGAAAAAATATAAACTGCACAATTTAACAGAAAAAAGGAATTTGAACAAACCATCAATGAACTCAGAGAACAAATTGGCAGAGCCAAATAGAATTACAAGAGCATTTTACCAAAAATTTCAAGAACAATTAATTCCAGCACTTTATAAACTCTTCGGAAAAATTGGAGGAGTTTACCAAATTCCTGATATGACATGGTATTATAGGCCAGAACTCTGAACTTGAAACAAAGGATTACTAAAAGGTGCTAAGTCAGTGGAATTGATAGAGATGATAGTTATCTAGTTTAGCATGGTTCAGTATGATAGATTTAATCTTACAACAAATAATGGTTTCCTAGTGATATAGTGATTGGTTTATACTCAGTATAGAGCATATAAGATAGGAGCTTCAGCCAGGATTCATTTGGAAAGATTCAGAGGGCAGAGAAGACAGGTGGGAACTCAAGCTCTCAGCACCAAGGAGAGAGATAGGCCTTTAAGAAACCTAACTAGGCCCCAGAAAAGGAGACAAGATTTTCAAAGAAATAATGAAGGATTTGGACTTTAACTCCTGGCTACTCCTGTGGTGATTACTCTGACTGAAATGAAGGCTGCCTCAAAGATCCCCAAGAAATCGAACCAGAGAACATTACAACATAGTGCTGAGACCTAAATGAGAAGGGAATAAAACAGAGAAGGAAAATCATAGGCCAATTTCCCTAATGAATATTGATGCAAAAACTCTTTTCCCCCTCTTTTAAAAAGTTTATCTTTTTTAGTTTAATCCACTCATTTTTACATGTTAAAATATATGCTAAATCCAATATGTGTAAACATATTTATGCAGTTTTCTTGCTGCACAAGAAAAGCAGATCAAAAAGGAAAATAAATGAGTAAGAAAACAAAATGCAAGTGAACAACAACAAAAAGAGTGAGAATATTATGTTGTGATTCACATTCAGTTCCCACAGTCCTCTCTTGGTATAGGGCTTTCTTCATCATAAGATCATTGGAACTAGCATCAGTCATCTCATTGTTGGAAAGAGTCATTTTCATTAGAATTGATCATCATATAATATTGATGTTACTGTATACAATAATCTTCTGGTTCTGCTCATTTAACTTAGCATCAGTTCATGTAAGCCTCTCTAAAATCATCCTCCTGATTGTTTCTTATAGAACAATAATATTCCATAATATTCATATACCATAATTTATTCAGCTATTCTCTAACTTATGGGGATCGACTCAGTTTCTAATTTCTTGCCACTATGAAAAGGACAATGTAAAAAAAATCTTCAAAAAATATTAACAAAGAGAGTATAGAATTTATCAGAATAATAAAATATGACCAAGTGAGATTTATAGCAGGAATGTAGGCCTGATTGGATGTCAGGAAAGCCATCAGCTTAACTGACTGTATTAATAACAAAAAAATGGAAATCTTATAATTATCCTATTAGGTGTAGAAAAAGCATTTGACAAAACAATACCCATTCCAAATAAAAACACTAGAGAGCACAGGAATAAATGGAATTTTCCTTAAAATGACAAGTAGCCTTTATCTAAAATCATTAGTAAATATTATATATCATGGGGATAAGCTAAAAACAGTCCTAATAAGATCACGGATGAAGCAAGGATGCCCATTTTCACCACTATTATTCAGTATTATACCAGAAGCATTAGCTTTAGCAATAAGAGAAGAAAAAGAAATTGAAGAAATTAGAATAGGTAATGAGGAAATAAAATTATCACTCTTTACAGATAATATGATGGTATATTTAGAGAATCAACCAGAAAAAAAAGCCTACTAGAAACAATTAACTTTAGTGAAGTTGCAGGATAAAAAAATAAACCCACATAAATCATCAGCATTTTTATATAGTACCAAAAAAGCCCAGCAGCAAGAGATGAAAGAAAAATTTCATTAAAAATAACTGGAGATAAACTCAAATATTTGGGAGTCTTCCTGCTAAGATAAACCCAGGAACTATATGAATACAATTACAAAATGCTTTTCACATAAATAATTAGATCTAAACAATTGGGAAAATGTCAATTACTCCTGAGGCTGAGCTGCTATAATAAAAATGCCAATTCTATCTAAATTAATCTACTTATTCAGTGCCATACCAACCAAAGTGATAAAAATTACTTTATGGAGTTAGAAAAAAACCCCAAATTCTGGAAGAACAAAGCTCAAGAATTTCAAGGGAATTGATAAAAAAAAATGCAAAGGAATGTGGCCTGGTCATACCAGACATAGAGGTATATTATAAAGTAATGATCTCAAAACTATTTGGTACTAGATAAGAAATAGATAGTGGATTGGTGGCATAAGTAAAATACTCAAGACCCAATAGTCAATGACTATAGTAATCTTGTGTTTGAGAAGCCCAAAGACTCCAGCTTTTGGGATAAAAACTCATTATTTGACAAAACTTGCTGAGAGAATTGGAAAATAGTATTGCAGAAACTAGATGGCAAATCATTATCCTATACTCAGATAAGGTCAAAATGGGTTCATGATTTAGACATAAAATATGATATTATAAGCAAATTAGGAGAGCAAGGGGTCTGCCACTAAGATCTGTGGAGAAGGGAATGGGATTTATAGACAAAGAAGAACTAGAGAAGAATATAATATGCAAAATGGATAATTTTGATTACATTAAATTAAAAAAGGTTTTGCACAAAGAAAACCAATGCAACTAAGATTAGAAGGGAAGCAAAGAGCTGTGAAACAATTTTACAGCCACTATTTCTCATAAAATATCCATATTTTATCATCAAATATGTAAAGTTTATATGGATACAAGCCATTCTCCAAATAATAAATGGTCAAAGGATATGAACAGACAATGTTCAAATGATGAAATTGAGGCTTGTTACAGTTTTATGGGAAAATTATCTATATCATCATTGATTAGAGAAAAGAATATTAAGATAACTAACTCTAAGGTACCATTTCACATCTCTCAGATTGGCTAAAATGACAGGAAAAGATAATGATAAATGTTGGAGAGGATATGGGGAAAAACTCTGACACTAATGCATTTTTGGTTAAGTTGTGAAATGATCTAACCATTCTAGAGAGCAATTTAGAACTATGCCCAAAGGGCTATAAAGTTGTGCATCTGCTTTGATCCACTAGTGTCTCTACTGGGCTTGTATCCCAAAGAGATCATAAAAAGGGAAAAGAACACACATGCAAAAATGATTGTAGCAACCCTTTTTTTTTTTCCAGCAATAAACTGGAAATTGAATAGATGTCCATCAGTTCTGAATGGCTGAATAAGTTAAGGTGTATGAATGAAATGAAAAAGATTGAAAAGATTTACATGAAATGATCTTGAGTGAAGTGAGCACAAGATTTTGTGATGATCAACTCTGATGAACTTGACCTTTGTCAGCAATACCCTGATATAAGACAATTCCAATAGAGTTGTCATGGAAAATGTCATTTGCTTCCAGAGAGTGAACTATCAAAATTGAATATGAATTGAATCATTGTAATGCCACCTTTTTTGCTTGTTTGCTTTTTTCTTTCTCACACCCCCCCCCCCACTTCCATTTTGGTCTCAGTGGAAAACATGGAAAATAAGGAAGTACTTTTTAAAAGAATAGTACACATTTAATCTATATTAGATTCCTTGCTGTCTTGGGGAGGGAGGAGGTAAGGAAAGGAACACAGTCTTAGAAAATTGAATGTTTACATGTATTTGGAATCGGATCTTTACATGTATTTGGAGAAATAAAATATTGAGAAAAAAAGAAAGAAAGCAGCAGTTGTATAGTTCTGAAACCTATAACATTTTAGAGAGCAGAGTCTTAATTCTGTCATCTAGCCCATTCCAAAGCCTATAATGGAATAACCAGGGCAGAAATCCCTAAGCAAAGAGAAAGCACTCCTTCCATTACTCTGAAGCAACAAAACTTTACAACTGTTTTATAGTATATTTTTAAAACAACATTCTACTGAACATCTGAACTAACATCTATCCAATTAACCCCACACATATGTTGCTCAGACTCAAACCCAGATAAGGAAATTGCAAAGCTAAGACTAGGAACATTAATCAGTCTTTGCTTTCATTGAACCTCTTTGAGAGCACTAGAAATCTTCAACTCCCCAGCCTGAGTTGTCCCAGAGATCTTAGTATAACATAATTCATAAAACTCCAAGTAGCATGACCAACTATTAACACTAGATATTAACAACAGAAAGTTTCAGAACCTGATTGTAATATAAAGTACAAACCCAGGAGGTAGACTGGAAAGATGAGCAAAGAAAAAGAATCCAAACATAACAAAGCTATTACGCTGACAGGAATCCTCAAAACAGAAACCTAAAAGACGATGATTCAAAAATATCTACAAGCAAAAAAAAAATATCTACAATCAAAAGATAGCTTGAGTCCAAATTAAACTATTGGAAATTGTAGAAGAGAAAAAGCAAAAGTTAAAAATGGTACTTAAAACAACAAATTAAAGTAGATTTCGAGAGGAACAAAAATGTGATCCATGGAAGAAAGAATTGAAAAGGGAATTAACAGCCTGGAATGAACAAGTACAAAACCTTGTCTTGAAAATTAGAGTGAACCAAATAGAAGCTAATGACTTTTTGGATTAACAAAGAACATTAAAACAAAATTAAAAGACTAAAATTTAAGGTTTCTCATAGCAAAAACAATTAATCTAGAAAACAGATGGAGGAAAAAAAATTAAGAATCATTAGACTATTTGAAAGCCATGGCCAAAAAAGAGCTGGGAGATCATATTTATTTTATATTATTATTATTATTTTATTATAGCTTTTTATTTACAAGATATATGCTTGGGTAATTTTTCAGCATTGACAATTGCAAGACCTTTTGTTCCAACTTTTCTCCTCTTTTCCCCTACCCCTTCCGGAGATAGCAGGTTGACCAATACATGTTAAATATGTTGAAGTATAAGTTAAATATAATATATGTATACATGTCCAAACAGTTATTTTGATGTACAAAAAGAATTGGACTTTGAAAGTACAATTAATCTGTGAAGGAAATCAAATATGCAGGTGGACCAAAATAGAGGGACTGGGAATTCTATATAGTGATTCATACTCATCTCCCAGAGTTCTTTTGTTGTGTGTAGCTGGTTCAGTTCTTTACTGTTCTATTGGAACTGATTTGGTTCATCTCATTGTTGAAGAGGGCCACGCCCATCAGAATTGATCATCATATAGTATTGTTGTTGAAGTATATAATGATCTCCTGGTCCTGCTCATTTCACTCCGCATCAGTTCATGTAAGTCTCTCCAGGACTTTCTGAAATCATCTTACAGAAAAATAATATTCCATAATATTCATATACCACAATTTATTCAGCCATTCTCCAATTGACCGGCATCCACTCAGTTTTTAGTTTCTGGCCACTACAAAGAGGGCTGCCACAAACATTCTTGCACATACAGGTCACTTTCCTTTCTTTAAAAATTTCTCTGGGATATAAACCCAGTAGCAATACTGCTGGATCAAAGGGTACTCACAGTTTGATAACTTTTTGAGTATAGTTCCAAATTGCTCTCCAGAATGGCTGGATGTATTAACAATTCCACCAACAAAGTATTAGTGTCCCTGTTTTCCCACATCCCCTCCAACATTCCGCATTATCTTTCCTTGTCATTCTAGCCAATCTGGCAGTGTGTAATGGTATCTCAGTTGTCTTAATTTGCATTTCTCTGATTAATAATGACTTGGAGCATCTTTTCATATGGCTAGAAATAGTTTCAAATTCTTCATCTGAGAATTGTCTGTTCATATCCTTTGACCATTTATCAATTGGAGAATGGCTTGATTTCTTATAAATTAGAGTCAATTCTCTATATATTTTGGAAATGAGACCTTATCAGAACCTTTGACTATAAAAATATTTTCCCAGTTTATTACTTCCCTTCTAATCTTGTCTGTGTTAGTTTTGTTTGTACAAAAAACTTCAATTTGATATAATCAAAATTTTCTATTTTGTGATCAATAATGATCTTCAGTTCTTCTTTGGTCATAAATTCCTTCCTCTTCCACAGGTCTGAGAGGTAAACTATCCTCCGTTCTTCTAATTTATTTATAATCTCATTCTTTATGCCTAGGTCATGAACCCATTTTGACCTTATCTTGGTGTACAGTGTTAAGTGTGGGTCAATGCCTAGTTTCTGCCGTACTAATTTCCAATTTTCCTAGCAATTTTTGTCAAACAGTGAGTTCTTATCCCAAAAGCTGGGGTCTTTGGGTTTGTCAAAC
Organism: Sarcophilus harrisii; assembly: GCF_902635505.1. Lineage (NCBI taxonomy): Eukaryota > Metazoa > Chordata > Mammalia > Dasyuromorphia > Dasyuridae > Sarcophilus > Sarcophilus harrisii. Next base: position 106,283,518 of record NC_045431.1, on the reverse strand, counting down.
ACTAGATTATTAAAGTAATTGGCTGTTTTGTCTTTTGAACCTAACGTATTCCACTGATCAGCTAGACTATTTCTTAGCCAATACCAAATGGTTTTGGTAACTGCTGCTTTATAATATAATTTTAGATCTGGTACAGCTAGGCCACCTTCATTTGATTTTTTTTCCATTAATTCCCTTGAAATTCTTGACCTTTTGTTTTTCCATATGAATTTTGTTGTTATTTTTTCTAGGTCATTAAAATAAATTTTGGAGAGTCTGATTGGTATAATGCTAAACAAATAGATTAATTTAGGTAGTATTGACATCTTTATTATATTTGCTCACCCTATCCAAGAGCATTTAATATTTTTCCAATTGGTTATATCTGACTTTATTTGTATGGAAAGTGTTTTATAGTTTTGTTCATATAGTTTCTGATTTCCCTTGGCAGATAGATCATATTTCAAGAAATTATGAAACTTGCTAGATTTCTTAGAACCAGAGGCAAAAGTAGAAATAGAAAGTATCCATCAGTCATCTCCTGAAGGAAACTCTCAAGCGAAAATTCCCAGGAACATTATAGTAAAAATACAGCGTTTCCAGGTCAAAGTAAAAAAGATGCTACAAGTAGCTAGGAAAAAAGAATTTAAGCACCAAGGAGTTACACATATTTGGGAGTGGGGCAGGTATTGGAATGAAATGGTTAGTGCAAAAGTAAGTTTTTCTTGACTATACATGTTTCTAACATGGTTTGCCTTTCTTTGATTTTTCCTTCTTTCTTTCTTCCTTTTAGCAGTGAAAGGGGGGGGGGATGGGGGAAGATAAGCAATATTTATCCTGATTGGTAAAACATGAAATTTAATAAGGAAAAAAAAAACAAGTTTAGAAAGGTGGTTTGGGACTTGACTCTAAAGAATTAAAGCCAAATATAATTTATATTTGATCTTAAAAGTAATAGGAGCCATTGCAATGTATCTAATAAAGGAGAGACAAAGTCAGATCTTTAAAATCTCAAAATATGACTTACTTTTAATCATAGGATTAAAGTATCTTCTAAATTGTCTATTCCAACAGTCTTACTTTATAGTTTAGGAAACTGAGGCTCAAAGGGATTAAGGGACTTTAGACTATATACCTAAATAAGTCATAAGAGTCAGAATTCAAATTTAAGTTTTCTTATTCTAAACCAGTTTCTTCTTTCTATTATACCACAAGTATTCAAAATTGAATAATTTGAATTTAAATTCATTTCTCTTTCCATTATGTTGAAAGCATATTTATATTTTGACTAGGATAAAAGTGTAATATAAAAATTTTAGAATATGATAACCATGACAATTTATTTGCTTTGTATCCCCTTTCAAATCCACTTATCTGATCTAAGTATTATTACCTTTATGGCTTTTATATGGGGTTAATGTACAATTCCACTTCTAATTTTCCTATTACTTTGTTTTAATTTATATATGTTATTCCATTTTTGTATTCATCATATTTGTAATTTTTTTTACAAAACAACAGTGGTAAATTAAATTAACATGGTGTTTTGGGTAGAGAGCTGTGTCCAAGTCCTCTTTCTGACCCTAAGCAAGTTACTTTACCTATCAGTGCTCCCCTCATATCTCAAAATCTATAAGCTGCAGATAAACTGTGACCTGCATTGGTAATAGGGAATTTCTTTTTCCAGGAGTTTTCTACCATAATGAAATGCCAAGTCTAGTCTTTGTCTTCATTTTTTCAGCCAACTCTAATCATTGAATGTTTCCAATTTTTCTCTATTAAAGTGAATATTTTTGGCAGAGGTAGTACCCAATAGTAATATGACAACTCCCTTAAGGTATATGAGGTGGCATGGCAAATAAATCATGTTTAGAGTCTCAGTTCCAAACCTGCCTCAAACATTCCTTTGCCCTATGATCCTGGTAAAGTCACTTAACCTCTACTTTCTACAAGAAGTCTTCTTCAACCCCTCAATATTTTCCCTCTGTCAATTATTTCCTATTTATTTTCTATATAGATTGTTTGTACATATTTGCTTGTTGTATCCTTAATTAGATTGCAAGTTTCTTGAGGGCAGATATTGCCCTCTTTTTGTATGCTTAGCATTTAGCACAGTTCTTGGCTCAAAGTAGGTGCTTAAATGTTTATTAATTTATCTTAGCTTAAATTTCTTCATCTGTAAAATGTGGATAAAAATAACATCTATCCCAGATATTTCTGTTAGAATCAAAGGAAATAACAATTAAAGTGTTTTGCAATCCTTAAAGAGTTATATAAATGATAGCTGTTATTCTTAAGAATTTAACTCTCCAGACAGTTCCAAAGACATATTATAATGCCTATTTCTTCAAAGATCTGACATTGCTGAATCTTGGACTTGTAGTCAGAAATATCTATTTTCTAGGGTTATTGTGAAGACCAAATAGATAATATTTGTAAAGGTTTGCAAATTGAAAAGCATTATATTAATTCTAGTTACTATTATTTAGTATTTGTAGCATGTTGATACTATTATTATAATTTACTAATACATTCACAAATTCACTTAGGTCTTTCCGTGATGAACAGCATGATCTGACACACTGACCAAACATCAGTTCCAGTAATCCTTTACTTCTAGTTTTCATTATGTATGAAGAAATAGCTTATTGGCTCATTTTCCTCAGTTTTATTTTCTTAGTGAGCTCTTTGTGGTCTTGTCTTTTTTGTTTTTAACATGTATTATAATTCTTGGTGTATGACCTGCCCAGAAGGTCTTTGTGTGACAAGTTACCTCCAGTCCTTCTGATACCCTTCCTCTTTTGTGGAGTAACTCTTTATTTTATTTATTTATTTATTTGCTGAGGCAGTTGGGGTCAAATGATCACACAGGTGATCACACAGCTAGGAAGTGTTAAGTATCTAAGGTCAGATTTGTGTCTGATCAGATTTGAACTCAGATCCTCCTGACTTCAGTGCTGGCGCTCTATCCACTGCACCACCTAGCTGCTCCTGTAGAGTAACTCTTAATCTGTCATTCAATTATGAAGATTTTCCACATTATTCCTTCCATTGCATGCTATGTATACTCAAGCCCTAAGGTGCTGATTTAACTGTGACAATAGAATTTGGGGTAACATGTACAATTGAGGTACAATGAGCTAACATGGACAATTCACAACTCTTTCTTATATGAAAAATAATGCTACTAACAACTTATGGTCCTTTGGATAGAAATTTTAGGAGTGTGGGTGTATCTTTTGCTGATTCAGACACACTCTCTTATGATTTTCCAATCTGCCCTGGCTTACGTTTTTGTGTGGATTAGAGGTGAAGCTATGGACCAGATCAGAGGTAATGAACCAATCAGGAATTGAACCTATGACTTTGCACTCATCCACACCATCCCCAAACCAATGAGCCAAGTAGGTAATGTTTATATTTAACTTCTGAATATATTATTTGACTTTTTTCAAGCATGAAGTAAAAGACCTTTAAATCATTGCATCTAATCTGTTCTCAGGCCAATACTTCCATTCTATCTGTTGGAAAAGGGAAATGACATTTGAATTTCAGATCTAAAAATCCACAGTTCAGGTGAATTAACTTGTCTACCTGGAGTTACCTGAAGATCAGTGGAAATGAAATTATTGCCCTGAACTCTAAAAAGTTGAATGACTTCAACTGAAAATCTGAAAATAAGCTATCATTCCAGGATAATAAATTATTTCCTTTTATTAACTTGTTTAAATGTTCCCACTGTGCCCTGGAATTAGTCTTTTCCCCCAAAGCTTTAATGAGAGTCAAAATAACACAGTGAAAAAAACCAACACAACACACAACTTTGAGGAAGATCCCAGCAATATTTCCTAATTAAAATAAAATTGACCAAAAGATGAGCCTGATCTTGTCATCTCTCACTAAAATTCTCTTTCCTCTATAGTGAAGTTTGAGAATTTAAGCCTATGTTGTAGGATTTACTTAGATATTTAGATTTAATTAGATAAAAAGTTATATAAAATTATCATTATAGATCCCAAGAATTCCAAATATTTAATTTCCAAGTCTAGTTTCTGTCTAAAATCTATTTCCATATAGAACCTCAAACTCCTATTAGAAGACAGGATTGATCTTTACTATGACAGAATATGAGTTTGAGTGCAGGGATTGTTTCTATTTTTATACCTAGCATAAAGCATGGGCTTCATAAAAGCTTTATTGATTGTTTTGAAGACATGGTTCATCATAAATGATAGAATTTGGAAGAAAATCGAAATTTTTTTATCTATATATACATGAGGCTTATTTTATTTATACATATAGCTGGAGTGAATGTTTAATTATTCTCTTCCTCTCACAGTCAAATTAATAAAACTAGTTGTTCAATAAAGGCTGTGCTATTGCTTCTCTATCATGTCAAGTAGCCCATTAAGAAATGGAAAAAAGTTAATCAACCAAATGTTTTGCCTACAGGTTGCCAAGATGAAATGCCCATCTATGAGCAGACAGGTTTATACATAGAGATACACAGATCTAATTTAATCAGGATAAATAAAGTATTCTTGGATTATCAAAATCTGCTTTACAAGTATAAGGTAGGAATGGCATGATTTTCTGAAAAAAAGTTTTAGTGAAATGTAGTCTAAATTTAGAAAAAAAAATAAGTTGGGATGCATTAAGGGAAGGATAGCTGCTGGGAATAAGAAGGTTATAATCCTGTTCTTCACTGCTCTAGTTAGATCACATCTGTATCATTGTGTTCAGTTTTAGGTGGCACATTTGAGAATAGACATTGAAAAACTGAAGAGCATCTAGAGAAGGGCAACCAGGATGGGGAAAGGCTCAGTTTTTGTCATATAGATAAAGAAATTGGAGGACCATTGGAAAATAGATGGTTTGGGGCTGGAGAATAATAGCAGTTTTCAAATGTTTGAAGGAAAAATAAATTGGAGTTTTTCTGCTTGGCACTAGAAAACAGTATCAGTAGGAACTGAGAAGGTAGAAATGAAGCAAATTTAGGCTAGGTGTAAGGAAAAATATACAAACAATTAGAACTAGTAAAAGCATTTAGAATTGTAAGGAGAAAAAATGGGTTTTCCTTATTGAAATCTTTAAACCAGAACTGGATGTTCACTTTTCAAGCATGTTGCAGAGCAAATTCTTTTTTAAGTGTGAATTAAACTTGATGGTCAAACCTTGAAATTGTATGCTACAGGAATTAGTAGTAGTGTGTTTTTATGTAGTATAAAGAACATTAGGTATGGAGTTACTACTTGTTTGTTTAAATGAAAAATGTAAAATGTAGGGGAATGAACAAGATAATCTCTAAGTTTCCTTCTCACTCTAAATATAATATTCTTGTGACTTTCCCAATGATAGATGGATCAGTATACAGATAATTCGGTTGATTAGTGAATAGAGTTTATCCAAAAAGATTAGTTTGGGTATTTGGTTTCTGAATAGATCATCCATGTAGAAATAATCTTGATGGGAAGTTGTATTTTATTTTTAGAGTATGAAATGGAGACATTTTTATGTCTCCAAACTCAATGGGCTGTTCCTCAACTGCATGAAAGAATTAATGAAACATTAAAAATTTTTGATGTCTTTTTAGTGAATACTTAATATATGATGAAAAAAGTTTCATTGGTTAATATTATAACAATCATAATCAACATGGAAATAGACAATATATAGATAAGCCCCAGATTCATTTTGGCTTGAATAACATTTTTGGTTTTCTCTCTCAGTTCACTAACTTATGCACAAAGTCTGTGGTTTTGTCTTGATTCAGACACAGTTTATTATTATTAATCATTCTGTTCTGAGGTATTCCTTTGAGAAGATTAGTAGTATAGTAATGAACCAGAGCAGAGCAAATGGACCATTCAGACCATTATACCTACAACCCGGTACTCATTTACACATTCCTTAATTAGAGAGCTGAACAAGTAATGCTTATATACCTTTGTATTATGGGAACCTTTTATCTTTCTGATCTCTTGGATTTTAATAAAAAATATTCTTTCTTTAATGTTATTGGAAAGACAAATAATAGGAAAATAATTTTGGTTATTTTAAAAGCCAATAAAAATCATACAATCTTATTTTGCTATAAATATTTTGACAGGCAAATAAAATGAAATTTCTTTTTTTGCCTCATTTTTCCTCTGAAGTACTCAACATGAGATATTTGAGTTGTAGCTGTAAGTATCATTTCTTTGTTATTGTTTTTCAGTTATAATCCAGATTAGGGTTTTCTTGGCAAAAAATACTGGAGAGGTTTGCTATTTACTTCTCCAAAGTCTCATTTCTAGAAGGTTGAGATCTTGGTATTGACTAGTTAGGCAGCTGGGCTAGGAGTTTCCTCTGGCTACAGAGAAAACAAAAATGCTAATTTGTAGCAAGCTTTTAAAAATCAGTAACATTTATTGAGGAATCCATTTGTACAATTAAAAAAAAATCCACCCCGACAATCATTAGAAACTTTTGTCTATCCTACACTACAATTTCTCATTTTAGTTATATCCTATGGCCATCAATGTAGCCAACAATTCTAGAGGTGTTTTGTCTGCTCAGAAGCCTGTCTTCTTGCTACTGTTAAACTTAACAATTAGTTAGGTACTACATGTAAGTGACCTCTCCCCATTTAGTTATTTTTCACATAAAAACAATATTTTTAATTTGTCCAGATGTTGAGGTCTGGAACCAAATGTTGAGGTGTAGACCATATGTTGAGGTCTACATTTGGGGTACCTAAATGAAATTAGGGTTTAGTTAAGGTCTAGTGGCAGGTTTGGGGTACAGAGAGTCAAACAGAGTTCCCCTGCAACCCCCTTGGATTCGGCGCAAGGATATGGCGGTATATGAGGTCTAGTAGCGGCGCGGAATTCCCAATAAAAGCATTTATTGGCCCAGAGAGCTAGATTAATAAAAGAGGTTTATTATTGAGTTTAGAAGCAGGAGATAGGTGAAGGTAGAGATAAAGAGGGCACTGGACAGAGGGTCCAGTGGACAGAGGGTCCTCACATGGCGACCATGTTTGGAATCTCTGCAAAGAGGGGTTCCCAGTGTGGTCCTTTTAAGTAGGAGACTTAGCTTGAGGGGCTTTGGGGTGTAGCCCCAAAGTTGGCTCAGATCTGGGTGGGGCTGGGACAGGTCCGGACCTTCTATAGGAATTCAAAGGGACCAGGATTTGTGAGTCAAAAGGTAATTTACATTAGCTAGGGGGGTTGGGAATCAAAGATTGGAATCTTTCCCGCATCACAATCACCACATGATTCTCCCTAAACTGAAACTTCTTTAAATATCTGTGATGATTTGATGTTCTTTCAACAATTTCAAGACAATTCCATTTCTGTGAATTGTTTCCATTAAAGTATACTACAACTTTTCTTTTTTTCTCCTTTCCTTTTTTTATAACTTAGTAAAATGTCTTTTAGAGGTATTATGCCTAAAAAATTCATCATTTTTCTAAGATATTGGTGCTGAGATCTTACAACAGAAATATGGGTTGTTATCATGTTATGTTTTCTAACCTTTACTTTTCTCAACTGTGAGTTTCAGGCCAATTTATATCAATTTTGAAAATATTAATCTTTACATTTCAGTTTTCTAAATCCTGATTGGTTTCCCTTTCTTTGAGTTTTTCCCCTAATCCATTCTTCACATGATACCACTTATCTTCCTAATACATAGTTCTGATCATATCACTCCTCTTTTCAAAAGCTTTATAGTGCCTCTATAGACCCAATATGGTGAAACACAAGCTCTTTAACTTACCTGCTGTCTCTAGACAGTTTTCTCTGCAGCTACTCAAACTTGTACCTGAATTCCCAAGTTGAGTCCCAGGGGTAATTGTTATCTTGAATTTTAATCCATGAGAAATTAATCCTTAGCTCATAGATCCTGTAACACCCTCAAGTATTCACCCTGAGAATGTCAGTTGTTTCAATTAACTCTTATCTGAGATATTTACTAAAATGGCATACTTGGTGCAAACATAGTTCCTCAAAATTTGAAGTGTGATTTCCCATAAATACACACTGGTTTCATGAGGGGGAGTGTAGGCACCAACAATGCATAATAATAGCAAAGCACATATATAAGGAACACATATATAATATTCCCCAATATCAAAAGAGATCTTTGTAAAAAGTATTTGGCACAGTGTTTGGCACATGGTAGGAACTTTATAAAGGCTCTTTCTCTTCTTATGCCTTTTCCTAGAACTATGTAAATGAATATCTAGGGAAAAATTACCCAGGTTGTCAAAGTGCTGGGAGTTAGTTCATTTTCCCAACTGACCTTTTCATATGTAAATCAGCTACTTTGAGCTTTAGCTCCTTTACAGGTGTGGAATGAGCCAATCACTTCTGATAAGGTCAGCCCACACATTTTATTGTCTCTTTTATTGGCCTCTAAAGACCTGTAAATATACTGAAGTCTAAAGGAGATACATTCTTATTCTTCCTCATTCCTTCTGTTTTGAAGTCAAAGACAACTATTTATTATTCTCCAGTTTTATCCTATCTTTTCTCCTCTCTTACTTTCTTAAACTGTGTCTATCATACCTGGAAAGATCTCTCTTCTTCAGTCCTATCTCCAATCCCAAACCCCTCTACTAAAATTTCCCCTTTCTCTAAGGTTTTGTTCAGGTGCTAATTACTCCTATAAGCCTTCCCTAACCATTAACTCTCCCTCACCAATCCACTTAGAAGTTGTCTTTCTTTGTATTTTTTCTGCAATAATAACATTTATGATTTCATTATAGTTATAAACCTTATTCTCTCTTCTTGGTTAAAAAGTCCTAAGGCTTTTCATATTCACATTACCTCCTTCACATGACTCAATGAATAACATCATAAATTCTTTTTTGTTGGTTGAATTGATTCTTTGTTTATTTGAGGGGTACAAATTAGTTTAGGACACATAAATATCACTTATAGTGAATCACAGAATCAATTACTTAAAGTAAAGAACCAGAAGCTTAAATGTTTTGCATTGCTATAAAATGCCTAACTTATATCCCTCCTGAAAGTAGAATTTGGTAATCTGTATACTAAAAATAGTCCAACTATATATCTAAATGTGTAAGTACTTTCAATTTTTAGTCATAAAGCAGTGACTGATAAGAGACTATTAAAAGTTTAGAAAGCATGGAAAAATATTTTCAATGAATGATGGCTTTAGTGTATGTCATGAAAAAACTTGAATATAATTTTAGTTCTTTTAAATAAATTGATAATGTGAAATCTGGAATTAAAGAATGATAGCCTATCTGTGCCAAAATAAAAAGGAGGGATGGGGAAAATAATTTATTTTCTTGCTTGAATTCCTGTATTATTTTTGATAATTGTCTGAAAATCAGATGGATTTTTTTATACATTACTTTATGGTACATTAGTGTTTAAGAAGAGCAAATTCTTGATTTTTAACATGAAGGAAGCTAATGAAAGTGGTACATTTGTAGAGGTTTTGTTAATATTTACCTTGACATTTAAATATACAAAAATTCTAAGTGGCTTTCAAAGTGTTTCATACTTTATAACCCAAAGGTAAACAAACCCAAGATGTAAACATTATTCTGACCCCTATCTATATATAAAAACTGCAGAAAATAACAGAGACCAAAACATCTAATCTACATTAATGATAATTCAATCAGTTCCCTTCCTCCCTTCCCTATCCCTAAGAATTATTAATTTTTCATGTCATTTTTTAGAATAATTAAAAGCTCAGAGATACTAAAGAATGTCTCAGTTATTAGTTGTAGTTCAATATCCCATAGTTAGTGCTTAAAAAGAAAAGCCTCATACAAGCCCATTTAAACAGGGAAAAAAAAACAAAAACAAAAAACAAATTACTCCACTCCTTTCCTGTAGCAGCAGTGAATAATGCATCCCTTTTCTATTGTTCATGGAAATTCATTCCATTGTTATGAGGGTATTAGAGGTGTAATGTTCTCCATGTAGCCATGAATCCACAATCCCAATTTACCAAGAAAATGGTATCCTTTTTAGCACTCAGAATAGATGGAGCTTGGATCATTCCCTTGATTTATTATTGAATGGAAATTTCTTTTTTTTTTTCCTTTTGATATCTTTCTCCCCCATCACCTTAATTTCCCACTGTCTTATTTTCTGTTCCCTATTTAGATAATAAAGATTAAAAAAAAAAAAGAGGAAAAGAATAGCAGCTCAGTAAAACTGTTGTTTGTCCTACCTTTTAGAGGAGGAATAGTGACCTCACCGGGGATGTTTTGAATCGCCACAAATTGGATTTAAGTGAGTTGTACAAAATTTTTAGTCTCACTCTTTCTTTCAGAATCATTGAAAATGAGAGTCAAGATAAATTAAAAAAAACAAAATATTAACTTGAATTTGTAAATAAAACAAAACAAAAAACACACTTTATATTTTCTATCTGCATACTACCAAGTAACTCATCTAAAGAACTTTTCATTTTTCAGATGGTCAGAGAGTCATATAACTTTAGACTTCACCAAGTTATTATGGTGAAAAATAGAAAGAAACTCCCAGGTATACACTAATTTGCTATAAGTGTTTTGCTTTTGAAACACAGTGAAAGTCTAGAGAGGTATATAATCAGAGCAAAATATACTCCAGAATACTAAATATGTATACATTGGTCTCTGGGACTAAAAGAAATGTAGAAAGTGACAAGGAAGACCAGAAACTCTAAAACTCCTTGAAGGACAGATTCTCCTTGAATCCTGGCCTTTGTAAAAGATTGTGAGAGAAGGGTACCACCATTGATAAGACTCACTACTGAGTAAGCTTCCCATTGAATTAAAGAGACTCATTCAATTCTATTGAAATTCAGCACAAGCTGTACCCAGCCCCATCAAGAACTGCTCCCAGCTTATAGATAAAAAGAGTCAATTTTAAACTCACTCCTCTCAGAGGACCTAATATGCCATGCCAAGGAAACTCTCTCTTTTCCTGGCATAGCAGCAAACTCTGCCTGCTGGAATGATATTCTCTTTCAGCGTTACCCTCTCTTAACATGCTCACCTAAGACTTAATACCTCTCTGTTGGAATTTTTCTACTAGAAACTTTACTTCTCTGCCAGGATTCCTCTACTACTTTACTTCCCTGTTGGGACCCTGTCACTAAGGAATTCAGCCTTTCTATTCATGCATAGCAAAGGCTGACTTCCAAATGCCAATAATAAACTTCTTTTTATCAGTCTAGCTTTTCAGGTTCATAAATTCCTTTACGAAGGACCTCTGTGCTACCAGAAGGGGGTTCCCATAACTCCCTATCTTGCACCAGACCCTAAGGAGGGTTTAGGGGAGCCAATCTTCTTCATTTGGTTCCCTGAACCCCAAACGTGCCACTAACCTCATTATTTAACTCTCACACCACCAGGAACCCTAAACTCATCATTTTAGTTTCCTGAATCTAATCTCATCAGAAAGGAAGACATAGATTGTCACAAAATGAAAAACTGGCCATTGGGAAGCAGCAGGTGGCAGAAAATAAATGCACTGTTGCTTGATTTATTTTTCTCTCTGGCTCACCCCAATGAGAGCTTTTGAAGCTTTGTCTAATGTGTCAGAAAATATACAGACCATATCAGTTATTCAAATTTTTAGATTTGCTATTTGTAAAAGCCAACCAAACAACAACAACAAAACAATAAACCTCTACTAGACTTCATTTTTCAACCTCAGAGAAAGCATAGGATGATAGATTTAGAGATGGAAGGAATCATAGGAGTTATCAAGTACAAGTTCATCATTTTACAGACATGGAAACTTAGAAGTTAGATTTCTAGGCTAGGATTTATAACTAATAAAGTCTGGGACAAAATCTGCATAGAGGTTTTTCTGATCCCATATCCAATTCTCTATCTATCACAGCATCTTGGGTATATTTAAGATTTTCAGAAAATTTTGTTCAGGTATCAGTGGCTCAGTATGACTGCAAAGATTTTGTGGATATATCCTTTCATAATTTTCAAGAGAACTTAATTATTATTTATATAGACAGTGTTGCAACGTTTCACATAACACTTGTCTACAGGAAATGAAACAATAAATTGGTTGAGAAAAGGCATCAGTGAATTTAGTTAAACTTCCTTTGGAGTTTCACCTTATTGTCAATACTAGGCTGTTCAAGCAAATCAATTGATTTGCTCTTGTTAAGACAGTCGATTTAATCTAGCTATTTCTTTCTCACTGCAGACCATTGCATCTTAATAGTTCCTAGGTGAGAATCCAATTCTTTCCCATTCTGTAATCCACCTTTCACTTTCTATGTCCTTCATATCTGCCCTGAGTGGTTGAGAAACTTACCTGCTTCTCAGACAGATAAGCTAACTTTGTATCCCATTATGTAAAGGGCTGAAACTTGAGTTGATGCACTGAACTTGGACAACTGAACAATTAAGGCTAATTTCCGATTGGACAATACTCTATTAACATATGCTTGGAAAATGGCCCTTCCCACTATTCTGTGCTGGCTTGATAATTGGTGTATACAGAGAATTGTAGGAGAAACTAGGGGGTGGAGTAAGACTAGCCAGAGTCACTTTTGGGTGGGAGAAGAGGAGAAGCCATGTATATCCTGCATCCATCCAATTCATTTCTACCCCTAAAGACCAAGGACTTTTGCTTATTCTGACTCTGGATGATTCTAAGGTATAACTCAGTCTTCACACCATTAGTTGGGTGTTCAGGTATCATATAACACAGTGGGGAATATTCCAAAGATTATGTGAAAGATTATTATTTAAAGGCTATAAATGCAATTTATCTAAAGTACTAGAAATATGATATCCATGCCAACATATCAACCTACCATCAGCAAAATAAAATAAAGTTGTATTTTTCCTCTGAACTTACAGATGAAAGTTGAAATGGTGAGAGTAGTCAATCAATTGAAAAGATCTGATGGGAGGGGAGAAATCTAATATAGTTTATCTATGAATTTTGTAATGCAATGGATAATAAGAAAGATGGTGGTCTCATTTCCAGGTACTTTATTTAATATGTTGTCAATGAACATATGTTCCTTGGGACAGTGGCTATTATTTTAATACTCCAAACACCTGGAAAAATATTTTCTATGTAGGTGGCATTTATTAAATATTTGCTGAATAGAATGGAATAAGACAGACCTTTAATTTCGCAAGTATTCCCTCATGTAATGTCAGGAAATTGTTTTTCAAATTACATTGTTTAAATTTTTCTCTCTGCACATTCTATTTTTTGGATATTTTTTTCTGTTGTGTCTGGGCAAAGCAAGTTTAATCCTTCTTTCATATAACAGTCCTTCAAAAAGGGAGGCAAGATGATATAGTGGAAAGGGTGGATATTTAGAATCAGAAAACTTGGTTGATTTATAAGTCAAAAAACATTTATTATGTACTTACTTAATGTGTATCACTAACTCTCCCTATGGGCACTTAGGTAAGTCAATATCTCTGGGACTTAGTTTTGTTATCTATAAAATAGGAGAGTTGATCTAGATGGCCTCTAGGCCATTAGCAGATGACTATAAATCAAATAATTTTTGAGTAATACTGATTGATATAGGATCTTATAATCTAAAGAACCTTTGGTCAGTTGTGATAATTACAATGTTTGTTTATAAAAATAATTTGTAAAAGTATGTTTATTCTCATCAAGGATATGCTTGAAACATGAATAATATGTTCTTACAAGTTTTATTTCTATGTTATATACCTATAATGGCCTGCTCAACAAGATAATTAAGATTATGTTCATAATTCCAAATCACAATCAATTTAGTACAAGCAAATCAGACACTTTGGACAAAACATTAAGTTAATCAACTGATTGTTATTTTTAAAACAGTAGTTTTGCTTGTGATAAGGGAGACCAAACCTTAGAGACTCTTAATAATTGTTAGTAGAATTGCATTGAAGAGGAAAGAACATTTCTTAACAATAGGCTCAGATTTTAGTCCTTTCTATGTTCTTTATTTTGTAAATAAATACTGTCCTATATTAAATTTACTTTGCAATGTGCACTATGGTAATTTTTCTTTCTTTTTTTTTTTCATAATTCTAACTTTTTATTGACAGAACCCATGCCTGGGTAATTTTTTACATTATCCCTTGCACTCACTTCTGTTCCGACTTTTCCCCTTCCTCCCTCCATCCCCTCCCCCAGGTGGCAAACAGTCCTATACATGTTAAATATGTCACTGTATATCCTTGATACAATATATGTGTGCAGAACCGAACAGTTCTCTTGTTGCACAGGAAGAATTGGATTCAGAAGGTAAAAATAACCCAGGAAGAAAAACAAAAATGCAAATAGTTTACTTTTATTTTCCAGTGTTCTTTCTTTGAGTGTAGCTGCTTCTGTCCATCCTTGATCAATTGAAACTGAGTTAGATCTTCTCTTTGTTGAAGAAGTCTACTTCCATCAGAATACATCCTCATACAGTATTGTTGTTGAGGTATATAATGATCTCCTGGTTCTGCTCATTTCACTTAGCGTCAGTTCATGTAAGTCTCTTATGGTAATTTTCAGTCCTACATTTCTTCAAAGCAAGAATCAGAAGCAATACTAAAATCTTTTGATGAAATGTTTGTGTTAATTTTGTTATTGTGCATGTGATTTTAAAAGAACATAGCCAGAATTTAGGAATTATTACATATTGAGGACTTCCATGTTAACAACAAACTTAACTGAACCAAGGAAAGTGCTCATTTGGTTTGTATAGTGACAACTTGGGTTGGCTATAAAACATTAGTATGCTACAGACTTGATAGTAAGAGATTTAATCATTTAGAATGATTTTAATAAATATTTTCCACAACTTATTGTGTTATATATCACATTTTTCCTGTTAATATTGGCTCTGGGTGTAAACTGTATTATACCCCTTTTATCATTTCCTAGGCTAACTTTATCTTATAAGAAAAATTCCTTTAGTTAGGAAGAAGCAGATTTTTTACTACCATAGAGGAAGGAGTCATAGGTATCTTGAGAATGATGGGAATTTTGAGTGGGAGAGTTGTTCCTGGTATACTCATGATCTATTCTAGCTTTTCTTCTAATCTCTAGACCCACATCACTACTGGTCAATTGTGTTTCAAATCTGAATATCCTGACATCTCTAACTCAGAATGACCGAAAGAGTATCACCAGAATTACATTCTGGTAATAAGCACTGAATCAAGAGAAGCTATTTGGGCTCTGCTATCAGAGCCTTTTGGTTTAATGATAGGTAAATCTTAGACAAGTTCTGAACATCAGAAGTAAGATCATCACCTCACCAAATGGTGATGTTAATTCTGAAATGATGTGGACACGTGAACTTTAAAGTTCTATTGGCAATTTTATGATAATTTCAATATGGTTAATGAATTAACCCTAGCATGGCACATATTAAGAATCAGTCTCTTCCCCTTCTCTACCAAGCCTATAAGACCTCAAACTGCTGCTCCCAATCCAAGTCCTCTTCTATCTCCATTGAGTCCATGCTGTCTCATCCAGTTTACATGAAAGATACTCTCTGCTTCCCTCCTTTCCCCTTCCCAATCTCTTCTTCCTGCTGCCTGCCTTCCTTCACTATCACATCCCTATCCACTATATCTCTTTCACTGATTATCTTTGTACTTTCTGTGCTGTTTGTCCCCATTCTATTATAATTAAAGTGTGAGGGAAGGTCCGTTTTCAACTGCCATTGTAGTCTTTTCTGGCGAGTACCCCAAGAATAGGGCATGCCCAATTCCATTTCATAATTCACCTACTCCAATCTATCTGCCACACAACTGACAGTGATATTCCTTATCTGGAGACTGGACCACATACTTATTGTACTCCAGTCAGTGACTCTCCATTGCCTCTAAGATCAAATTTCACCTTTTTTGTTAGCAAGCTAAACCTCTTTACAATTTGGATCCATACTATCTTTTCACCTTCATTGGAAATTATATCCCTTCCTATATTTTCCTATCCAGCCAAAATTCTGACTTTTTCTTGCACTAAAAACCTTGAGACTAGCCATCCCACCATACCTGGACTACATTACTACTCCAAGACCTCATGAAATACTTCTCATTTCAAGAACCACTTTCTATATGGCAAGTTCCAGTTAAGACCATGTCTAAGTGAAAGGGCAGGTCAATTCTCTGAGAGACTCCACAGGTATGAATCATAACACTTGAAGGAGTTGCATGGCAGCCTTTACTAATGCATATGTTCCTTTTGATTGGAAATGAAATAAATTGGAGATAAGAGGGAAGAGGAGAGAGGTCAGACAACACAACTGCCTCTCAGTTTCCTTGTATCATCATTATCATCCTCTCACATGAAGAGATTCATTCTATAGGTTTGAGTTAGACCTCCAGCAGCCACTGGCAGGTGGCTCCTGAATCACAAGTTCCTTCCTTCCTTCCCTAATTACTTTGTATTTATTTATACTAATTCTCTTTAAAAATATTCTTTAAATACTCACATATTTTCATATTCACATTTATGTATTTAAAATGTGAGTAAATACTCCTATATTTGAGGTTGTTCAATAGATGAAAGCTTTCTAAGGGCAAAGACTTTTTTACATTTATCTTTATATCCCTAAGCCTATTACAACACCTTGTACATAGGCAAGTAATGATAAACCATAATTTAGATTACCGATGATCAAGAATCTTATTGTTCATTTCCTGAAAAAGGTGATGAACTCAAGATACAAAATATTTTTGACCTGAACAATTTGGGAATTCATTTTGCTTGATAATGTGCTTTTGTTTCAAAGGTTTTATCTTTTAAATTAAGAATGAAATGGGAGGGAAAGAAAATGAATGCATATAAATAAAAAATTAAAAACAAATGTCTGTTGAAATTCTACTCATAGTCTATTTGCTTCACAGTTCGTTCATTTTTTTTTTTTTTTTTTGCATGGGGACTATGGACAACGAAGTTGTGTTCTTAGCAAATGAGGCATCATAAGGTTCTTCTAAGTCCAGAAAAAAAGAGTAAAATTTCTCATTTGGAGATATTGTCCTAACTACCTTCTTAGAATAGAATAGAAGCCTCTGTAAATAATACTTATTTGAAATAATTCCTAGTTAAATAGAAGATAAGTCACAAGGAGTCAAAATGTTCAAATTGGTCTTTTGGGTGAAATTAAATCTATTCAGTCCATTGCTAAAATGAATCATAACCCAGGAGAATCAGAATAATTCTTATTTAAGTAGGAAAACTGATTATCATAAGCTACATAGAAAGTTTCCATTGTTAAATCCTGTTTGCTATATCCACAATGGCATCATTTCAAAATGATGAGCTGCCAATTAGTTATTAAAAAAAGATAAATGTCTTGAAGTACCTCACTCTAATGAGACAGTCCATCTCAGGAAACTTAAACTTGTCACTAGGGAAGAAAATCCTATTGACAGCTATTTATTTAGACATAAAAGGGCAGCAAGTAATTGGGAGCTGGATGTTCCCTCTCAAAAATTCTTGCTCTGTCACAAAAAAGGAATGCTCATAATGACTACTAGCTATTTGGACTGAGATAGGGTTATAGTCTTCAATGTTCTGAGTAAATGGAGGTGACTTGAATAATTGAGGCATTGGAAAACTCTTTTTTTGAGGGGGCCAGGTAAAAAATCCATGAAAGACCTGAAATATATAACTAATGGGAAGAAGGAATAGATTGTCTCAATAGTTTTATTATATATATATATATATATATATATATATATATATATATATTGAGGAAAATGGACTTGACAGCTCCAAGTTCCCATCTAGGTTTAAGTCTGTGATCTTATGCTCTTATCAAGAGGTTAAAATATAATCTTCTCTTCTGACTCCTTTCTCCACATTCTCTCTCTCTTTGACATACACGAGTACCCTCCACACTAATACAGAAACAGAGAAAGTATCTGACTAGGCCCATATAAGGGTGTTATTGTTTTTGAGACTACATCTCCCTATCTCAGATTTGAAAGTGAAGCAACTATTCATTGACCTGGTTCCACTACTGTCTAATCATGAGTTTTGGCCTG
The DNA here is from genome assembly GCF_902635505.1 of Sarcophilus harrisii. Classification (NCBI taxonomy): domain Eukaryota; kingdom Metazoa; phylum Chordata; class Mammalia; order Dasyuromorphia; family Dasyuridae; genus Sarcophilus; species Sarcophilus harrisii. Next base: position 106,265,538 of record NC_045431.1, on the reverse strand, counting down.
TTCTGTTTTCAGTCTGGCTGGTGCCTTTGGGCACTTTGGTGACCTCCTATTCCAAGAAGTTCACCATATTGTTGCTGGATTTAGAGCAAATCATCAATCAGCTTAGTTTACTTCATCTTAGAATTCCATAGTACAAGAGACTGATCAACTGAGCTCAGCCTCTCTGGTAGGAGGGATATCAGGTGTGTGAAACTACCTTGTTTTGTTTTAAATTTTAAGGGCAAAAGTCTTTGAAGTTTCTCTCATGAAATAAGTTACAATTCTCAAATTAAAGAGATAGCTCGACTCTGTCTATGAGTGAAGTACTTTTTGCACATAATTACTGTTCTTGTTTATTAATAGTGACTTGAAAAAAGAATAACCTTCTTAAAATTTATAACTTTTCAAAAGACTGTCTCATGAGGGCAGAACCAGAACATTGTACACAGCAATAGTAAAATTATATGATTAATTGTGATGAAAATGGCTCTTTTAAACAATGAGGTGATTCAGGATAATTCCAATGGTCTTGTGATGAAAAGAGCCATCTGCACCCAGAGAGAGGACTGTGGTGGCTGAGTGTAGATGACAACATAGCATTTTCACTTTTTATTATTGTTTAATTACATTTTGTTTTCTTTCTCATTTTTCCCTTTTTGATCTGATTTTTCTTGTGTGCATTATCTATGTATAGAAGAATTGCACATATTTAACATATAATGAATTATTTTCCATGTATTGGAGGGGATGGAGGAAGGGAGGAAAAAATTGGATCACAAAGTTTTGCAAAGGTGAATTTTGAATGTTAGCTATGCATATGTTTTGAAAATAAAAATCTTTAAAACATCACTTTGGTTATTCTATGGAAGATGAATTAGACAAGGATGAAACTTGAGATGGTGATAAATGTCTTAACTAGGGATGATGGCTAATTGAATAGAAATAAGTTGTGACAGATGTGGTAGATTAAATAGTTTAAAATTTTTTAGTCTAGGATCCTGTTATGCTCTTAAAATTATTGAAGACTACTTCTAAGTGCCTTTGTTTCTGTGGGATATATGTATATATTTCTATATAAATATATGTACTTATATACATATGTATAGATATCTTAGAAATAAAACATATTTAACATAAATATATTTTAGTATTATTATAAATATTATAAATTATTTAGTATTATTATAAATATATTTTAGTATTATTGCAAAAATAGTTTTGAATTTGCAGATCCACTTGAAAGGGTATTGGGATACTCAGGTCTCAGCAAACAATAACAATAAAATGAAACACTGAACAACACTTTGTGAACAGGTATGGTAGAAGAAGTATGAGACAGAATTTATAATATTTGGCACCTTATTGAATATACATGGTGACAATGATTAAAAATATTTTGCTTCCCTGACATAGATTCTTCCCTCCAAGAAACCTGACTGTCCTTAAGTTTCCAGGTCTAGGGGCATAAAGAACTCCAGACAAGTATAGTCAGGGCTTCTTGGACTTGGGGGTACCTGAGCACACACAATGTTCCCTATTGTGATGATCAGTTAGTCAGAAAAGTTTCCAGATTGACTGTGATGTTTCTAGATAGATACATTTTAGGACAAAGAAAGCTTTTTCTTTGGTTAAACAATCAGTGACTTCAAATGACCTATTTTGTCCCAACATCAAACCTGTACTAAGAAGATGTTGAGTTTACCTACCTACTACTTTACTTTCTTATTATCTCATGTCTCCCCAAAATGTTTTAACTTTTACTTTCGTGGCACATATTTTAGGATTCTTCAGGCTTCTAAGGCTCAGACATAGAGAAGCATATCAATTCCACTTTACGTTTCATTCCTGAGAATTATTCTTGGATGTCCCTGTTTAGAAAAGTAAAAGGAGTCACTATGAAACCCAGCATTAATACCAACATTTAAACTCATGTTACAAAGTATGTAAGTGGCATAGTTGAGTGTTGAGACTGAAATCAGAAAGACTCATCTTCCTGAATTCAATTCTCTGGTACTAAATGTGTGACCTTGGGAAGGGTACTTAAATCTGTTTTCTTCAATTTCCTCAACTATAAAATGAGTTGGAAAAGGAAATGGAAAACCACTCCAGTAGTTTTGCCAAGAAAACTCCAAATGGAGTCATGAAGAGTCAGGAAATTACAGAATAACAAAACAACCTACAAAATATATGTTTTATGCAGATATCTGAAATTCAACTGCTTTCTTTTTAACTTTTGAAAAGAAAAAAAAATACTTTTGTGTTGAAACCACATAGGTTTAACTTTCAGATTTCTTAGAGGACTATGGAAAAAGTTTCTATTTTGCAAAAGTTTTTTATTTAATTTAAGCCCTTATGTATATGAATAAAATTATAATGAAGGGAAACACCTGCTTTTTCTCCCTGCAGATAAAAAGAAAATTCATTCAATGCTAATGGCATAGAAAAGCTGGAGAAATATCCTAACAATTGATGTGGCAGAATTATAACTGAAATACAACTAGGGAAAAATTATCTTAAAGCCAAGATCTTGTCCTATGTGCTCAGCAAAACATAGTTGGGTTTTCAATCCTGAAGTGATTTAAGAAGTTCTAGAAGGATACTAATCTAATTCAGTGTTTATAGGAAATACTTCTAAAATAAACCCATATTTGTATGTATCCCAAGTGTTGTTACCAGAGGAAATGAGTAAAGACAAATATATTTCCTGAAGCATTATTTGTTTCTGTCCCTCATAGATAATTTCCCCAAGGACCATCTTGGGCTGCTTCAGTAGCAGAAACACTACTGGGAATAATTCCCTCCTTCAACCATGAGTAAGAAAAGCAATAAAGTTACAAATCATAACAGTTAATTTTTCCCACATTTATTTAGGGATTTCTTTACAGAATGGTATAGTGGAAAGAATGATGGCCTTGGAATCAGAAAACTAGATTCAAATATGACCCTACCACTTGCTAGTTATATTGAAGTTCTAGCCCAGGCCAAACCTAGTCCTGTGTAATGGTTCAGGTTTGGAAGTGTAACAAAGTGAGGTGAGATATTCTAACATTTAACAGAATCAGATTTATTTAGAAAAATGAGATTCTCCTTGCAATAACAGGGAAAGTAGGTTCAGTAAAAATGTAATAATGATTAAATTGACTGCAACTTCCCTTCATCTGAATTTATTATGGGGTACTTGCTAGTCAGAAGTTTGAAGAGTTACCAACGCCTTGTGGGTTTGGGTTTTTTACTTAGGTGACCCAAGATAGTTTCATGACCTTTTTGGGGGAGTAGGGGGCAGAAGGGGATGTGATGAGGACAAAAGATATTACTCCTGGCATGGTGATTTTGGTCAACTTACTGAATGATTATAACAGACACATAATGAAGTTTTAAGTTTGCAAAGTAATCACTCTATAAAGTGCACATACAGGTAGAGGATGCAGATATTGTTATGATTTGTTTTACAGATATAGAAATGGCCATTCAGATGGGACAAATAAGTGTTCTGTGGTGACCCAACTTGTTAAGTGTCAGAGATAGGATTTGAATTCTGGACTTCCAGTATAGAACATTTAACAAATTGTTTCTGAGAATGTCATGTGGACAGTAATTTATAAATCTGAAAATGATAAACAAATATGAGTTACCATCATCATCATCTCCTTCAACCTCATAAACAGTTGAATTGACAGGAACATATATGCCTAACAAAATTTTACTACCTTTGTGCCATTGGGCAAGTTAGTTCAACTTTTTTGATCTTCATTTTTTCTTTTGTACAATAATGTGAAAGGGTTTGATTAGATGATCTTTGAGATTCCTTTTTATTTTTAATTTTAGGCTATGTTTGATTTTCCTTTTCTCTTTTCACTGATATATGTCATGGTACCTATGAACATTCTAAAATAGCTCACACAAACAAATTTAGTTTTAATTTTGGATACTTACATATCATGATGATATAGAAATTTTTTTCCTTGACATGTTTTCAACATTTTAGAAACTGTGTTAGGAAATAGAAGAGATCTTTATTTAAATAAAGTTATCAACAAATTATAAGTTGCCTTGATTAATTTGAAATCTCTTTAGTATATTCTGAAACTATGACAGCTTTCCACATTATTTTAAAGAATAATTTCACATATTAAAATCATTCTATTTACTAATTTTCTTTTGATTATATATCTAATCACAATAATTTATATGTAGGAAAAATTTGAAATAGGACTAGATTTAATATATGGTCTCTTCTTTTCTAAGAACTTACATTTTCAGAAGTATGTATGTTGTCTTGATTTCAAAAAGTGGCTAAAGTCCAGGTGAATGTGCTTGACTTCTATTTCCGAAATTCGTGAATATACTATTGAAGGAATAATTTGTGAGCGCTTAGAAAAAGAAGTAATGATTACTTTTAAAAAAGCAGCATGACTTAATCAGAAAGAGGTTTTATATCAGCTAGCCTCAATTTCTTTTTACAACAGGATTGGTAAGCTTCATTGAGGGAAATACCATATATAAAGCTCACCAGGATTTCCACAAAGTATTTGATAAATTCTCTCATGCAGTCGTTTTAAACAAGATGGAGACATATGCATTATATAATAGTACAGTCAGATAGATTTGGAACAATTTGAAGACTAGATCCAAATAATTCTTTAATAATTAGATGTCAAATCCAATCATAGTCTCTGGGTAAAAATTTATGAAAAGACATTGACTAAAAGGTTAATCTCAAAATTTAATAGCTAAATCCTTCTTTCAGTACTATAAACAGCCTTGATGTCATCCCTGTGGGTGTTCCCTCCATCCCTGCTTTTAGGATTGAGCCTCATACTCATGCACTGTTATTTCAGGTTTGATTTGGAAATGAAAAGAGACACTTGTAAGCCATTGAACAGTTAACAAAAAGGTTATTTTGTTCTGAGTGTTGCAAGGATATGCAGGTTATAGTGGCATTTAGCTTTTAGAGACATGGACCATCATCTCCATTTGGAAACAGTATAGTCAACAGAACTGGATGTGTGGTGAGCTTATGTTCTATTGGAATTTTCTTGGATTTGAATCTGAATCATTTTCAACCTAGAAGAACTTGACTGAATTTGTATTCTGTGACTTTTGATAACCCTAAAGCCATAAAACATGAAAGTAGGATTCAATAGAGGTGGGGACACCTGGCATATAGTTTGGTACTTTACAAAAGTAAATTTTGGACATTTCTTAAGATTTTTTTTCTTATTGGGGGGCAGCTCAAAGGGCCAGTAGATAGAGTATTGGCCCTGGATTCAAGAGGACTTGAGTTCAAATCCTGTCTTAGGCACTTAACACTTCCTAGTTGAGTGACCCTGGGCAAGTCACTTAACTCTAATTGCCTTTCAAAAAGAAAATAATTTCTGTTATTATTGGAGGATTCATAGTAGGGAATTTTGAAGTTGTTTTTTTTCTTTACAAAAATTTCTCTAACTAATTTTTAGCATATATATGGAGACATTTTAAGGTAAGAGTTAAACAATACTGAGTTTTTGCCTTTAAGGAGTATGCAGTATTGGAAAGTTACTTTCATAAATTGAATGTGAATCCCACTGATATTTTTGCTTAGTATGTAGTGTCAGAACAGTCTGACCATTAATGAAATCTTTCTACACAGTAGGGTGAAAGGCACTTTCAAGCCTCTATTGATCATTTTACTGAGTGGTTGGTAGATATTGCAAATTGCTTTAACAAAAACAAAAACAAAAAAAAATGGAAAAAAAATCCCACCTAAAATGTATGTTCCACTTGATTCTTGGATTCATTTTGTAGCTAGGCATGAAGCCTCACTCCAAATTTTTCTAACAGTGAAAAGCTTACCTTTCCTAATAGACCTCTGGACCAAACCTTAGGTCCTGAAAAACTGGCAAATGTAATCACGGAACCTCTGATAGAAGGGACCACAAGATTGGAAAAAAAAAAAAAAGTTTATGTCCTTCCTTGTATTCTTTTATCCATTTAACATTTTTAAAAATTTCCCAGTTTACTTTAAAAAGTTTTAAATTTATAATCTCAAAATTTACATGCAAAAATGTATTGCTGAATTGAGCTTAACTACTTTAAAAGTATGACACCTTTCCACATTAAGTTTATGTTCTTTTCAGAAGCAGTATGAAGTAGTGAATAGGAAATTGCAGTCAATATCAGGAAGACCTGGGAAGTACCATCTCTGACACACATTAACTGTGTGACCTTGGTCAAAGTACAACTCATTTCCCAGGAAATTCTCTAAGATTATAAGTTTCAATATAAGTGTATATCTTTATCAGGATGGGGAATTTTCTCAAAGAGAATTTCCTTTAATTTTTTTTTTAATTTACAAAAATTTATTTTCTTTCCCTCTATTCTATCTCACTTGAGTAAAAGGGAAAAAAGAAAATCTTTGTAACAAATATGCATTTTTAAGCAAAGAAAGTATCCTTACTGACTGTGTTAAAAAAAAAAAATTCTCATTTTGACCTCTGACACTAACAGCTCTCTGTTAGGAAGTAGAAAGAATGCTTCATCATCCTACCTCTAGTTTGATCAAAGGTTTTAAGTCTTTTGTTGTTATTTGTACATTGTATAAATCATTTTCCTGGTTTCACTCACTTCATTCTTTTTCAGTTTATATGTCTTCAAAATGTTTTACTTTCATAATATTGATGTATACATTTTGAATTCGTTTTACATCATTGTTTACAAGTTTTTTCTGTGTCTCTTAGAAAATGTTTCTCCCTTTTTTCTTTTTTTGCTGAGGCAATTGGGGTTAAGTGACTCACCCAGGGTCACACAGCTAGGTAGTGCCTAACGCCAGATTTGAACTCAGGTCCTTCACGACTGGTACTCTACCTACTGTGCCAATTAGCTGCCCTTGCCCTTTATTTCTTTTGACACAATTGGTGAGATTTGAAGGAAAAGGAAGCAGAGACGAGGAGGCTAATTGGTAGTCAGTTAAAATGCTTGGAGTGGAGAGATGAAATCTTGTGTGGGGAATAGCAAGGAATAGTAAGTAGGGAAGGAAATAGGGAGGGGTAAGGGAATAGAGTGAATGAAGACTGGGATTAATAGGATGCCAGGTTATGAGGAAATTTGAAAACCAAATGGATGATTTTATATTTAATTTGGGAGGTAACATAGAGCCGTTAAATTTTTGGGGGGATAGTGGTGATTGACTTGGTACATCTGAATTTTAAGAAGACAATTTAATATCTCTTGAGGTTGTATTGAATGAGAAGAGATTCACTACAGGGAAATTAACTATCAGGCTTTTGCAAATATTCCATGGATGAGGTGATGAGCACCTGCATCAGACGTGGCAATGTTAGAGAAGAAAAGGGATTATACAAAAGATATTGTTTTTTTTTTTTTGTAAATTGAAGCATAAATTTAATAATAACAAATAAATTGAATAATAAATTTTACTTGCATTTTCTTTCTCATCGTTTTCCCCTTTTACTTTGATTTTTCTTGGATAACATGACAACTATGGAAATATGTTTAAAAGGATTGCACATGTTTAACCTAAAAAAAAACCCCAAATCAATGTCCATAGTATAGCTGTTTCAGAAGATAACCCTCTCACTTTTAAGTAGTTCATATCAATTTCTTTTTTTTTTTAATTTTATGTGGATAACTTTTTTTTATTTAATAGCCTTTTATTTACAGGATATATACATGGGTAACTTTACAGCATTAACAATTGCCAAACCTCTTGTTCCAATTTTTCACCTCTTACCCCCCCCCACCCCCTCCCCTAGATGGCCCGATGACCAGTAGATGTTAAATATATTAAAATATAACTTAGATACACAATAAGTATACATGACCAAAACATTATTTTGCTGTACAAAAAGAATCAGACTCTGAATTATTGTACAATTAGCTTGTGAAGGAAATCAAAAATGCAGGTGTGCATAAATATAGGGATTGGGAATTCAATGTAATGGTTTTTAGTCATCTCCCAGAGTTCTTTTTCTGGGCATAGCTAGTTCAGTTCATTACTGCTCCATTAGAAATGATTTGGTTGATCTCGTTGCTGAGGATGGCCTGATCCATCAGAACTGGTCATCATCTAGTATTGTTGTTGAAGTATATAATGATCTCCTGGTCCTGCTCATTTCACTCAGCATCAGTTCGTGTAAGTCTCTCCAGGCCTTTCTGAAATCATCCTGGGTCATTTCTTACAGAACAGTAATATTCCATAATATTCATATACCACAATTTATTCAGCCATTCTCCAACTGATGGACATCCATTCAGTTTCCAGTTTTTAGCCACTACAAAAAGGGCTGCCACAAACATTCGTGCACATACAGGTCCCTTTCCCTTCTTTATAATCTCTTTGGGATATAATCCCAGTAGTAACACTGCTGGATCAAAGGGTATGCACAGTTTGATAACTTTTTGAGCATAGTTCCAAACTACTCTCCAAAATGGTTCGATTCGTTCACAACTCCACCAACAATGCATCAATGTCCCAGTTTTCCTGCATCCCCTCCAACAATCATCATTATTTTTTCCTGTCATCTTAGCCAATCTGACAGGTGTGTAGTGGTATCTTAGAGTTGTCTTAATTTGCATTTCTCTGATTAATAATGACTTGGAGCATCTTTTCATATAACTAGAAATAGTTTCCATTTCTTCATCTAAGAATTGTCTGTTCATATCCTTTATACAAAAGATATTGTAAAATTAAATTGATAGGATTTGGCAACCAATTAGATTTGGGAGATAGGAATGAAAAATAGAGAATGACACTGAATAAAAAAGGTATGAAGAAAAAAAATGAATGTTCTGTAAGTTACCTGAGGATGTCTATCATTATAAAATTCCTAGTAGGATCTGGACCAAAAGTGTTAGAAATCTTTGATAGAAAAAAATGATAAAAAATAATAGGAGCAGAATTGGGAAAGGATCACAATTTCAACTTTGAACATGTTGAGTTAGGTATTGCATGAGGCATTCAAATGGGAATGTTCTGTTAACAGTTGGAAATATGTATATAAAATATGAATATAATATAAAATATGAAAATAAAAATATGAAAACAATAATGTTTGGAGATAGAATATAGTTTGAGTAGCTATTTCTTTTGAGGTTAATAGCAGAGGTAGCAAATCTAAATGAAATTCTAAGGAATAGATAACCAAAAATAATAGTTTGGAAGACATAACTTTAGGGAAAAAAACTTTTAGGGAAAAATACACATTAAAGTGTGTATGTGGGAGAAAATAGATCCATGAAAGGAAGGGCTCTGAGGAAGGAGGGAAATCAGAAAAATGTAGTGTGTTTGGGGGCCAAGGGAGCATAGTGGATTCTCAAGCAAGGAGTAATTAAAACTCCCAGTGCCTGCTGAGAATTTGTGGAGGATGAGGATTAGGAAAAGCCATTGGATTTGACTATACTTATTTATTTTAAAATGCAGCCACATAAGAAGAAATACAAAGTTATAGTTAATGTAGCTTTGAAGCTTGTATTGTTCAGTGAGAGGGTAAGCAATAATTTTCATCAATCTTTCATGCATATGTTGGCTATATTTATAAAATAAATATCTTTCAAATGCTTTTCTTCCATATTTTCCTTCTTTCTAAAGAGTATGCATGCATCAGGAGTACTAAAAATTCTCCCACATTTATAATTTCTCATGAAAACTTTATAATTCAAGACTAGGAAGGGATAGAGTTTGTGAAAATTCTTTAGATCAAAGTCCATTTTAGAATGAACATGACTTAGGTAAGGGTGATTAACATATCAAAGTATTAACACTAATTTAAATTCACATCAAATAATGAATAAGCATTTATTAAGTGCTTACTATGTGCCAAATCCTGTATTAAATGTTAGGAATACAAATAGAAAAGGAAAAAAAAAATCCATGCTGTCAGGGAACTTACATCCTAATGGAAAAGACCACACATGCACGCACATGTGCATATACTCACACATACACACACATAATTTCTGTTTCAAGTGAGATGGACATATCTCATATCCTTCAGAGTCTAGCCACAAAGGAGATAGTTATAACTCTTCTTTAATGGAATTTTCACTGATAACAACATATCCTGATACATATATGATAACATAACTGTCCCTGGTACTGAACCTCTGGACAATTCCAAGGCTAGTGACCAAGTCTTCTTTTGTGAATTTGCAGTAGCTTTGACTACAGAGGGTATTTGCCAGACAATATCTCTACTAGTATTAGAAGGCATTTAAAAAAATTACCAAGTCACTAGTACACAAAACAAGTTCATTTTGATGGAGAGGTGTAATGGTATTGGTGAGAAAGATCTAAAATCATATGATGTCCTGATTATAACAGAAATGTTTCTAGTTTCTATTATTTGTCATTGAAATATATTTTACATATATATATATCTTTATTAGGTTTTATAAATGTGTGAAGGGTAGCTAACCAGTTGGATGGCAAAAGATCTGAAATGACCTCAAAAGTCAAAATTTTAGGTTGAATCTAAGAAGTTCAAATATAATAGGGCTAAGTGGAAATTCCTACATCCTAACATACTTTGAATATTACATAGATTTTAGAACAAAACATTTTTCTAATTCATACTTTATTCATTTATAAAATTAATGAGTTTATTTATAAACATGTTACAAAGAGGCTGTTCTTTATGATTTTTAGGAGTTAAAGTCAGATCTTACTATGCTACTTTATGTAAAGGTCAAACTTTAAATGGTTAAAAAAGTATTTCATTCCTTCAATTATTTTTTAAAATGCAGATTTAATAGGTAAGAGAACCCAGATTGATATTTTAAACTTCAAGATATGAGGGAGGGGAGATTAGGGAATGAAGACTATTTGTTAAAATTGGGGAGGGATTTGAAGACACCTGCAAGTGCTATTGTCATGCTAGTGGCACCAAACATTGGTACTGGATGGGGAGAAATATACCTGGAGTAGATCAAAACTCAGAATAAAAGGGAATTTCATCTCATTTCTAAAAGTTTTTCCTTCTCTCTTCTTCTGACTTCCTTCTTTTTTCTCCTTTTGCCATTTTTTTTCTTGCTTCTGGAAAGAAAGAACTAGACATAAAGGTTGGCAGGGAGATACTCCAAGGCATTTCTCATTGGGTTTTGTGGGAACTAGCAGAAGGCAGTTCCAGATAAGAGTATTAGCGTAGGTGTTAGGGTAAACACCTAATTATGGACTTGCTGTTCAAACAAAACTGAATGAAAAAAATGGGGGGTCTAAATTCTGAAGAGCCTGGGCCATCTATCCCCAAAGCTATTTTTTGGCTGAAGGGGCTATTTAAATCCATCAGAAGGAAGAAGACAGGGAAAGAAGGTTATTTGAAAGTTAATTGTGCCTGTTTCAAGTATAAGTCATTCTATTTTTTGACAAATTGGCTTTAAATTTTTATTTTTGCTGCTGGTATCTATTAATTACTGAGTAGAAAAGGTATAAAGATATTTTAAATAAATAGTTTAGTTGCCTAAGAAAATTCTGAATTCTCCAAATCTCACTCAGAAGAAGCAGACCAATATTATTGAAATAGAAAAGTTCCTTTTCTAGTGGAAAATTGTTTAAAATTCAGTTCCAATTTCCTGGAGTTTGAGGGGAAATGTCCTCATATTTAAATCTATGATAGTGAAAACAGAAGATATAAGGAAATTTGCAAATTTCTGAGGAAGGTTCATTTTGCAACTAATAATTTTGGGATCAAAAACCTTCTTTCAGGCTGACTGACCAGACATCTTTAAAGGCAGTTTCTGGGAAAGCTGCCTCATCTTAGTATGTCTTTCTTTTGATATTTTTTTTCCATTATGGTTTGTTGGTTTGTTGGTTGTTCTCCTTCACTCTCAAAGAGGAACAAAATGACATCAGTATGTTAGAGTCAAATTAGTGTGTCCTACTGTGGATGATCAGACCAATACAAACTCAGAAGGCTCAGCTATAGGCTGGACACAAATACTTACTATGAACATTTGGGGTAGATTGTTCAACTTTATGCATCTTGTGTTTCTTTTGAGCTAATTCATTTCTGCTTTACTTATAAAGCACAGCACCTTCTCTGATGAGGGCATGCCATGCTGGGTAGTCCAGTGGCAGTGTCTCCCATGTCATAAATCAATTCTGAATTTCTTAAGAGAAACCTTGAGATTTTCCTTGTATTGTTTTTTATGATCACTTTGTGAGTCCTTGTCCTGTGTGAGTTCTCAATAAAACAGTCTTTTTGGCATTCAAACAATGTGGCCACCCCAATAGAGTTGTTCTCTTTTGCAGGAAAGTTGGAATGCTTAGCAGTTTAGTTCAAGAAAGGACTTCAGTGTCTGCTATCTTATCCTGTCAGGTGATTTTCAGAAATTTTCTAAGACAATTCGAATGGAAGTGATGCAGTTTCCTGTCATGGTGCTGGGGTATTGCTAGGTTTTACAGTCATACAACAATGAGGTAAGCACAATGACTCTATAGACCTTCAGTTTGGTGGTCAGTTTAATAATACCTTTTCTCTCCTACATTTTCCTTAAGACCCTCTCAAACACTAAGCAAGCTCTGGCAATATGTGTATCGTTCTCATTATCAATATGTACATCCCTGGAGAGTATACTGCCAAAGTAATTAACATATCCACAGCATTCCAAACTTCTCCATTTACTGTAACTGATGATTCCACATATGTGATGCTGGTTGTGTTAGTGTTCATTGTTAGACCAAAATTAGTACAAGTAACAGAGAATTGATCCATACTCTGTTGCATCTAAGAAGCTGCATCGAGTGCACAATTATTGGCAAAGAAAAGATCATGTACCAGTACTTTCTTCACTTTAGTTTCAGTTTGTATCCTTTTCAAGTTGAAGCATTTACCATCAGTGCAATAGCTGACTTTGATGTCATTATTGTCCTCGTTGAAGACATTTGACAACATCTTGAAAGCATCATGCTAAGAAGCATGGGAGTAAATACAAAACCTTGTTTCATTCCATTGGTGACTGGGAAAGCTTGAGAGCATTGTCTATTGTCCAGAACTCTAGCAAGATGCCATCATGAAACTGATATACTGTACTCATGAACTTCTCTGGGCAACCAAATTTTGACTTCATTTTCCATAAACCTTTACATCTGACAGTATCAAAAGCCTTAGCTAGATCTATAAATATTGTAAACAGACCTTTGTTCTGCTTTTTTTTTTAAAATGGTTGAGCAGTAAACACCATATTGATTATTCCTCATCCTCTTCTGAAGACACATGGGCTCTCAGATAGATAACTTTCTTCTATTTGTATGATCAGCTTATTAAGGAGGACTCTAGCAAGAATTTTGTCAGCAATGACTAAGAGAGATCCTCATCCCCTTAATTGTCATAGGACAATCCTTTGCCTTTACCTTCATAGATATGGACAATGGAGGCATCCTTGACTACTGGGGTATAACCTCCTCTTGCCATATAATCTCAAAAATTACATTCAGCTATTTATGAGCAATGGACTCTCTTCTCCCTCACTTTGCAAATTTTAGCTGGAATAGAATCAGTCCCAGGTGCTTTGTCATATGAAAGGATCCTAATGACATCCAAACCTCATCATCACTTGGAACTTCAGTTAGCCAGTTGATTGATTTCAACTTAAGGCAATTAGTCAATAGCGTCAGCAATAATTGCTGATGGTCTGGGAGAATGCTGTGGAAATGTTCAGCCCATCTCTCTGGGATCATATCTTTATCATTAATCACTGGGTCTCCATCAGCACTGTGAAGCCCCTTGAGATTCCTTTCTACCTTTGGTGTCTACCTGATCTACCTAACTCTCACCTGTGGTTCCAAGAAGCTGTAGTATGCATTGCTTCCACATCCTGGTAAAACTGGAAGAGGGTTAAAGCTCAACCAGGTTGACTGTAATCAACAATCTCGAACTCTACAGTAGATTGGGAGGGGTATCTACCCAAACATATAACATTTGCCCTGGTGGAATGAGCAGATGTAAACAATTTATTCCAATGACCATGAAGGAAGGTGAAGTAAGTACTGCAGAGCTTAGTTAGACATCAAAAATACCAAAATCATCCATTACATCTTTAGTCATCACCAGTTGTCATGATTCTGTCCTTCTACTGGAAATTGATGAGTCTGGAAGAGAGAGTAAGGCTGACAACTTTATGCAACTCTGCCTCACTTAAATTCAATTTACAAATGAATCAAAAATTATCATCGTATTATTAAAAAATCCAATTTATGTTGTATGTACCAATCAGCCTTAGGGAGGGGAAGGTAAGGGAGGAATGGAGAAAAAATGTGGCATACACAAAAAATTATTTGGAGAAATAAAATGCTATTGGGAAAAAAGAAAACGAAGAGCAAAAATGGCTGTCTGATGAGGCTGAGGAAAGAAGGAAAGTGAAAGGTAAAGAAGAAAGAAAAACACATACCCATTAAATGCATAATTCCAGAGAATAACAAGGAGAGATAAGGTTTTCTTAAAAAGAAATTGAAGCAAACAATAGCATAGGAAAGACAAGAAATCTCTTCAAGAAAATAAGAAATTTCAAGAAAACATTTCATGCAAAAATGGGCATGATAAAAACCAAAAATGGTGGGGATTTAGAAGAGGTGCAAGAACTCATAGAAGAATTGTAAAAAAAATGTTAACATCATCAAAAACCACGAGAACATAATTATTGGTTTAGAAACACACATCCTGGACAAAGAAGTCAAGTGGTCCTTAGGAACCATTGTGAATAATAAGGCTAATGGAAGTCATCTAATTCTAGCTGACCTATTTAAAAACTAAAAAGGAATACTCAATATGCCACCAAATTGGAAAACTTAAAAGTGACCACTAGATTGGAAAAGATTAGTTTATGTCCCAATGCCAAAGATGGGAAATGCCATCTTTCAAATCAGTGAACAATTGTGTTCATTTTCCATGCCAAAAAGATTATGCTTAAAATTTTGCAAGCTAGTCATTCACAATAAGTGAAATAAAAATTACCAGAATGGCAGGCTGGTCAAAGAAGCAGAATGGATTGTGGAGAAAGCAAGGGAATTTCCAAAAAGAAAAAAGGAAAACAAAACAAAACAAAACAAAACAAAATCCAAAACAAAACCATATACTTCTGCTTAATTGACTACAGTAAAGCCTTTGGTTATGTGGATCACAACAAAATGTGGCAAGTCTTCAAAAGATTGTAATATCAGATCATTATATTTGTTTCCTGAGGGATTAAAATGACACACAAAGGAGATTATATTTAAGCCTAAATGTTGTATAGAGACAGTGGATTTAACTGAATAGAAGACTAAAATGGTCAGACTTGCCCTTTTAGCATTGTGTGGAAAATGAATTGAAATTGGGAGAGACTTGAAGGAGGTTTCTTTCCATTAGCTTTCCAGTAGTCTAAATCAAAGATTATAAGTGCCTTATCTGCGGATTGAAATCAAAGAAAAATGCTGTGGAGATAGAAACCATTAATTTGTGCAACTGATTAAATACATATTGTGAGTAAAAGTGGAGAGCTTTTTTACATTTTACATTTACATTTTACAGAAACATGTAAATTGGGAAAATGGATAAGTTTATGGAGAAAGAAAATTGCTTTTTGTTTTGAACTTGTTGAGTTTGTGACATTTATGGGGCATCTATTTTTTAAAATGTCCACTAAATGCTTATTGGTGTGGGATTGGAGCCAGAACAGAAAGTAGGGCTAGACTTAAGAGTTTGGGGAGTCATTTTCATAGTATTGATAATTAAACTTTTGGGAGCTAGTGAGGTAACCAATTGAAAGGAAATAAAGAGAGATGATGGTCCAGGCTATAACCAAGGTAGAGAGTATTTTATAGGTAAAGAGTATTTTATAGGCAAAGGTTAAGGTGTTAAAAGGCAGATATTAAAAGAACAAAGAAAAATGGCAGTACTAGGAAAACCCAGAGAATAAAGTATATCTATGAGGAAGATGATCAACAGTATGAAAGGTTGCAGAGAGGTCAAGAAGGATGAGGATTGAACAAAGATCACCAGGTTTGGTCATTAGGAAATCATTAGTAACTTCAGTCAAATAAATCAAAAAGTTGGATTACAAGGATTGAAGAGTGAATGACAAAAGTAGAAGCAATGAATGTAAATAGCTTTTTGTTAGAAGTTTAGCTGATAAATAGAGCAGAGGTATAGTGCAATAGTTTGGTATCAATAATATTCTTGGAGAAATTATGAAAATATTTTCACAAATGAAATATTATTTCATAGCAGAGCATATCTTTAGTAACATTGTTATCTGAAAGCTCTCAAGAATTCATTATCTGAAATGAATATTTTATTCTGGATATAAAAAAGATTTTTAATTCATAGAACAAATTGTTGATTTAAGGAATAGCTTCCAATATGATATCAATAAACACATATAAAAACATAGAAGACTCTTTGAAAGAGAAAATAGAAAAGATAACATTGTTTGAAGACTGTGCATTATAAAGACTGAATCAGGAAAAACTATGGTGCCAAAGGTTTTGGCATGAATATGCAGGATATCCAGGAAGGAATCTAATTAAAAGAGGGACTTCTTATTGAATGAGTCTACCAGATGCATTTCTTGCATAAAATTTGGAAAGGAAATTATTTGTCAATTTGTCAAAAGTTTCTCCCCCCTTTTTTTTCTGGGGGCAGGGAGGAGGTGACCATACATCTTAAGAACTCTTTCCCCTCTATATTATTTCACTTGTCTATCCCATTTGCTGTCATGGATCCAGTGATCATTTCTATGCTAATGAATTAAAAATCTACTTATCGGGGTCTATCTTTGCTGACCCTCTCTCTTGTATAGATAGGGGGTCCTCTTGAACATTTTAGACTGCATCTTTTATAGACTTCTTAAACTCAATATGGTTAAAAATGAACTCATTATCTTTTCTCCCCTTCTCCCCTTCTAAATTTCCCTATTCCTATGCAGGGTAAATATTACTATCTTTCCAGTCATCTAGCTTTTCTAAGTTTCATCTTTGACTCCTCATTTTTTTTATTCTCCATATACAATTCTGTTGCCAAAGCCTATTGATTTTACCTTTATAATATCATTCTTTATGAATCTCCTCTTTTCATAATATTATAACTTTTTCTCCTTTGACAGTGCCAAGAACTTGGTGCAGACCATCATCATATCAAAACTATTTCAATATGTTGGTCCAATCACTCATTAGCTAAGTTGTCAAAGTGATCTCCCTAAAACACAAATTTGGCCATGTCATCACCCCTATTCAATAAACTCTAGTAGCTCCCTATCACCTGCAGGATCAAATATAAAATCCTGTTTGACATTCAAAATCCTTTCAAACCTGTCTCCCTCAATATTTTGGGTCTTATGTTTTAGGTTCACCACACATATTATGTAATTCAGGGACATTATTCTCTTTCTATTCCTAGAACAAGTTACTCTATCTCCTGAATATGCTATGAGCATTTTCACTAACTATATCCCATGCTGGGAATACTATCCCTCTTCATCTCTGTCTCCTGGTTTCCTCAAGTTTCTTCAAATCCCAAATGAAACGCCACTTTCTCCCAAGTATCCTTTCCTAATCCCCATAAATTCTAATGACTTTCCCTGTTAATAATTTTCAATTTATTCTGTATAGATTAGGGTATATAGTTTGCACACAATTCTATTTACCTTGTCTCCCCTATTGGTCTTTTCCTAGAGAACAAGGGCTAGCCCAGTGTCTGGCATGTAGTTCTGTGGATTTTTAATAAATATTCACTGTCTGACTGATTGAATAAGAACTTTCCAATTTTTCTAAGGCCATATTAACATAATAACATGCACTTTAGACAATGGAACATTTTACTATTCCTTTTCTCTTTGTAAAAGTCAAGAGTAATTTTCCTATAACCCCTTATCTGAAGTAGCATTTTCCTATTATATAAAATGTAGATGCTTCATTTTTATTAATCATAAGCTAACAATAAAATGTTGAGTTTGATTCCAGTAATTAGTGTATCAATCTGTCATCAAAAGAAGTTATGGTATAAGGAAAATTACATCTTAAGGAATATATCTTATAAAGATACTTAATTGCAATATACTAGAACACAGAACACTGTGTGCTTTTCCTGTGTTCTTTTCCTATAAGTAAAATCAACATAAATTCTTTTTATCCATTGGAAAGCTCTTGACCTTGGTATGCTTCCGAGAACTATGACCATACTTTTTGCTCATCTTATTAATAAAGTATTAGTTTTGGACTAAGTATATTATCTTATAGTAATTGGAAACATTAAAACTAACAATTCCATCAAAAGGAATTAATTTGTAATGGTTGATTCTTTTAAATATTTTTCAACATTCATATTTGTAAGATTTTTAATTCCAATCTCCCATCTCCCTTTCCTGTCCCCTTTCCAAGACAGCAAAGAATCTGATATGTTATAAATGTAGCATCATTTTAAACATATTTCCATATTAGTCTTGTTATTAAAAAAAAACCCAGAACAAAAAGGAAAAAAAAACATTAAAAAGAAAAACAAACAAATAAAAAAGTGAAAATGGTAAACTTCAATCTACATTCAATTTCCATTGTTTCTTCTCTGGGTGCAGATAGTATTTTCTGTCCCAAATCTATTGGTACTATTTTCAATTGGCACATTGCTTAGAAGAGTCAAGTCTTTCACAATTGATCATTCTATAATCTTGCTGTCACAGTATATAATGTTCTTGCTCTGCTCACTTCACTCAGCATTAGTTCATGCAGATCTTTCCAAACTTTTTGGAAATCAGCCTGCTCATCATTTATGTAATGTTTCATTATGGATTATTTTATTCTTTTGTTGTTTGTTTGTTTATTTGTTTTGGTTTGCTGCTCCTTAGGATTTTTTTTTTTTGTATACCCTGGAGATTTGCCCTCTGACACTAAAAGATCTGGAGAGAAAATTAATCAAAGTCAGACAAAATAAATCAAGTTCTATCCAGAAGTTCCTTTCTTTCACAGAATTCCTTTATCGTCACTCAACTGTCCCTCAAAGTCTTTCTATATTAATCTTTTATTTCTGTTTAGTTGGTGAAAAGAGCAAGCTGGTAAAGATTAAGCCCTAGTTTTATAACTTCTCTTATTGGAAAGAGATCTTCATGACATTTTATGTGTGCCTAGAGGAATTTATTTAACTTGACCTTTCTCCATTACATCTTTTTTTTTTTTTTTTTTTTTTTTTTTTTTTTCTTGTTTTTTTTTTTTTTTTTTTTTTTTTTTTTTTTTTTTTTTTTTTTTTTTTAATGAGGAAGGATAATATGTTACTAAGAAAAGTCTTTTAATGAAACTAACAGAAAGGAACATTATTAGACTGGAAGCTTTAGATAGGTAGTAATCTGATTTTAGTAAAGTGTGTCCAAACATCAAGAATTCCCACACTGATAAAATCAAGTTGTTCGCTTAAAAATAGGAAGGAAATATTTTGATAGCTAAAGAAATTGAAGTGCCGTCTTAGCGTCATAGCCTTCTGGCACCATGATTTTGGACCTATTGAGTGAGAAAAACATTTCAAACCAATGGTTTTTGAAGTTCTCTTTTGTTACAGCCACCCCATGATATAACTAATTGGGTTTTAGAGCTCTCTGCTTTTTCTGACTTTTCCTATCCACAGAATTTGTGTAAATAAAAGTTTTCAGAGATTCTTCTATCCTTTACTCTTTGGTACTAATACACTTAGGAAGCTTAACAGATAGTAAAAGAACTGAGTTAGGGTAAACAAGTAAGAATAATAGTGTTATAAATTGTGATGATGGTCATTAGTCATTTCTCTAAGTGGTAATTGCAGAGGACTAAGTTTATTCTTCTTGGCCTTCCCCTAAAAGATTCAGCTTCAGCCTCAACATTAATACATTTGTATCTCTTTGATAACACAACCAGCCTGTGTTTTACCTAAGTTTGTAATTCTTTAAATTCCATATTATACTCTGCATCCAGGGACATCTCTAATTGTTATGATCTATATTTTGCTATTGGACCCATATGACTCTAGAGGAGAAAGTAAGGCTGATGACTTTGCACAGCCCTCTCTCATTTAGATCCAATTTATTTGTATGTTATGGCATCAATTCCTCAATGTCATGGTCTTCTTCAAAAATGAAGCACAAACAATAACCACTGCCACTACCTCAACAATATTGTAGATTAAGAATATGTCCAAATCCCCAATAGCAAATTTTCTAAATCTTGAAACCTTAAAATAGTTGTTCTCAGTGCATAAAGGAATAGACCAGAAGCTAGAGAAAAGGGATGATTATAAATGGGAAGAACATGATTAAAGAAGATATCTCTGTCAAATATGTAGATTTTTTAAAGAAAAAAAAAACATTTTGACAGTATTTTATGGACAAAAAAATCTTTTTTTTTTTTTTTTCACAGACAAGGACTTTGGGCACACTTCTAAATCGAACCTCATATCATTGAGGGAGAGTGTGTTTCTGGTACACAGAATAATTAGCAAATCAATTAATTAATTAATTTTCTCTGTGTCTGTCTGGTCTCTTCTTTTTCCTTATCTCAATGCAAATTGATGTTTTCTCTGTTGTTTTTAGTCTTCAGTGGCAGACCTGCCTGGGGTCATACAGTCAAGATATATTAGATGTAGGACTTGAACCAAAGGGTTCAAGGACACCTCTCTATTCAGTATGCCTCCCTAGCTCTCATTTTGTTTATACTTAGGAAAATAACGATTAAATATTTATTTTTCCATATTAATACTTTTATTCATAATTCAAAATAATTTTCTTGATCAAATTATTTGTGATTCTGGATAACCAAACTAGTTCTCTCATGCAAACAATTCCCAGATACAATCACTTTAAGGAGCTCACAAACAGAGGATCTTCAGTCCATGTGAATATGTGAGTGTTTGGGTGTCATAAATTTTCACATTCCATACTCTTACTTTTGTTGTTATATATTATATTTACTTCTGCAGGTGAATAGATTCTTTTAAAGTTATTTTATAGCTCCAAAAGATTTTTAGGATATTATTCTATAGTCAGTGAGTATTCAATTGAATGCTGAATGATTGAGTGGTTTTGTGAATTGCATGCTAAAGATGAAAAATGAATAGCTTTATGGTGAATGGCATTTTATTATCAAATACAATCCTTTCATATGGTGTGTTTTCGTGTTACTAAAAAGTCATGGTTTTTGGTGTGCTTATTTTTTCATTTGTGAGTCATTTTCTTTGTATTATTATTATAGCTTTTTATTTACAAAACATATGCTTGAGCAATTTTTCAACACAGTCTCTTGCAAAACCTTCCTTTCCAAATTTTCCCCTCCCCTTCCCCACATACCCTCCCCTAAATGGCAGGTAGTCCAATACATGTTAAAATATATGTTAAATCCAATATATGTATCCATACAGTTATCTTGCTGCACAAGAAAAATCGGATCTAGAAAGAAAAAAAAAAACTGAGAAGGAAAACAAAGATGTAAGCAAACAACAACAGAAGTGAAAATGCTATGTTGTGGTTCACACTCACTTCCCCCAATATTCTCCCTGAGTATAGATGACTTTTTTCATTACTTAACAACTGGAACTGATCTGAATCAATTCATTGTGGAAAAGAGTCACATCCATCAGAATTGATCATCGGAAAGTCTTGTTGTTGCCATATATAATGATCTCCTGGTTCTGTTCATTTCACTTAGCATTAGTTCATGTACATCTCTCTAGACCTCTTTGAAATCTTCCTGTTGGTCATTTCTTATAGAACAATAATATTCCATAACATTCATATATTATAATTTATTCAGCCATTCTCCAATTGATGGGTAGCCATTCATTTTCCAGTTTCTAGCCACTACAAAAAGGGCTGCCACAAACATTTTTACACATGTGGGTTCCTTTCCCTCTTTTAAGATCATTTTGGGATATAAGCCCAGTAGTAACACTGTTGGGTCAAAGGGTATGTACAATTTGATGACTTTTTGAGCATGGCTCCAAATTGCTCTTTAGAATGGTTTGATCCATTCACAGTTCCACTAACAATGTATCAATGTCCCAGTTTTCCCACATCCCCTCTAACATTTGTCATTATCTTTTCCTGTCATCTTAGTCAGTCTGAGAGGTATGTAGTAGTATCTTAGAGTTGTTTCAATTTGCATTTCTCTAATCAATAATGATTTGGAGTACTTTTCATATGAGTAGAAATAGTTTCAAATTCTTTATCTGAAAATTGTCTGTTCATATTCTTTGACCATTTATCAACTGGAGAATGGCTTGATTTCTTATAAATTTGAGTCAATTCTATATATATTTTGGAAATGAGTCCTTTATCAGAACTTTTGAATGTAAAAATGTTTTCCTAGCTTATTAGCTTTCCTTCTAATCTTGTCTGCATTAGTTTTGTTTGTACAAAAACTTTCTAACTTAATATAATCAATATTATCTATTTTATGATCAATAATGATCAATAAAGAATTATGATCTAATTCTTCTTTGGTTGTAAATTCCTTACTCCTCCACAGGTCTGAGAGGTAAACTGTCCTATGATCTTTCAATTTATTTATAATCTCATTCTTTATGTCTAGATCATGAAGCCATTTTGACTTTATCTTGGTATACAGTGTTAAGTGTGGATCAATGCCTAGTTTCTGCCATACTAGTCTCCAATTTTCCCAGCGGTTTTTGTCAAATAGTGAATTTTTATCCCAAAAGCTGGGGTCTTTGGGTGTATCAAACAATAGATTGCTATAGTCATTGACTATTATGTTCTGTGAACCTAATCTATTTCACTGATCAACTGCTCTATTTCTTAGCCATTACAGAATGGTTTTGATGACCATTGTTTTATAATATAATTTTAGATTTGGTACAGCTAGGCCACCTTCATTTGGTTGCCTCTTGATTAATTCCTTTGAAATTCTTTTCCTTTTGTCATTCCAGATGAATTTTGTAATTTTTTTTCTAGGTCAGTAAAATAGTTTCTTGGGAGTTTGATTGGTATAGCACTAAATAAATAGATAAGTTTAGGTAATATTATCATCTTTATTATATTCACTTGACCTATCCAAGATCACTTGATATTTTTATTTGCAAGCCCAATTCATTGATCTTTTCTTTCTCTATTTTATGTAAGTAAGTGTCTAGAGATATAAAATTTCCCCTTATTGCTACATTGACTGCATCCCATAAATTTTGGTATGTTGTCTTATTATTATCATTCTCGTGGATGAAATTGTTAATTGTTTCTATGATTTCCTGTTTCAGCCATTCATTCTGTAGGATCAGATTATTTAATTTCCTATTACTTTTTGGTCTATTTCCCCTGGCTTTTTTTGAATGTAATTTTTATTGCATCATGCATTTACTATTTCTGCTTTATGCATTTGATTTTGAGATCTTTATGTCCTCATATGCGGTCAATTTTTGTCTATTTTCCATGAATTGCCAAGAAGAAAGTGTACTCCTTTCTGTTCCCATTCAATTTTCTTCAGAGATCTATCATACCTAGCTTTTCTAGTATTCTATTTACCTCTTTAACTTATTCCTTATTTATTTTGTGGTTTGATTTATCTAGTTCTGAGAGAACAAGGGAGATCTCCCACTATTATAGTTTTGCTATTTCTTCTAACAGCCACTCTTAACTTCTCCTTTAGGAATTTCCATGCTATACCATTTGGGGTGTGTGTGTGTGTGTGTGTGTGTGTGTATACATACATACATACATACATATATATATATTTAATATTGATATTGCTTCATTATCTATGGTGCCCTTTAGCAAGATATGTTTCCTTCCTTATCTCTTTTAATTAGATCAATTTTTGCTTTTGATTGATCTGAGATCAGAATGGCTACCCCTGCTTTTTTTACTTCACCTGAAGCAAAATAGATCCTGCTCCAGTCTTTTGCCTTTGCTCATATGTATCACTCTTTTTCAAATGTGTTTCTTGTAAAAATGTATTGTAGGATTCTGACTTTTAATCCAATCTGCTATCTGCTTCAGCTTTATGGGAGAATTCACCCCATTCAAATTTATTGTTAAAACTACTAATTCTGTATTTCCTGCCTTCTTGTTATCCTCAGATTATACTTTTCTCTTTCTTTTTCCCCTTTCCCTTGACCCCAGTATTTAATTTATGAGTACCACTTGCCTCCAGCAGCCCTACCTCTTTAGAATCTCCCCTTTAGAATCTCTCTCCCCTTCTTATACCTTTCCCCTACTATTTCTGTTTTCCTTTCTATTTAGCCTATCCCTTCCCTTTTCGCCTTTCCTCTTCCACTTTTCTATAAGGTGAGAGAAGTTTCTCTGTAAACCTCCACAAATATTGGGAATACAGCAAATTATCAGCAGAAGATAATTTCGAAGATCACCAGAAAAAAGACCGTTTCAGTTGAGTACAAGAGGTGGCCAGGCACAGGCAGACAGAGCATGGAGGCCAGTGCACACTCCACAGGGCAGAGCAAACTCCATGCAGAGAAAAATCTATGAGGAGGACTCTACCACAGTGTTGGCTACTCTGCCCTGGTTGCAAGCCAGTAGATCTGGCTTATCTATGTCTAATATTTCCTCTTTGAGCTAAACCTCTTGAGAATTATATTCACACAATGTTCATTCTCCTTCCTTCTTTCACTCAAATGTAATAGGTTTCCTTTGCCTCTTTATGAGATGTGATTTCTTTCATTTTACCTCCACTTTTCCCTTTTTCTAGCACAATCCCCTTTCTACTTCTAGTTTCTTTTTATAACAGTAAAATCAAATTCTGCATGCAATCTCTATGTATACCCATAACAGAAAAACAGTTCGCTAGAGTTCTTTTTATGCTTTTATGCTTCTCTTGAGCCCTATATTTGGAGGTCAAATTTTTTGGTTAACTCTGGTCTTTTCATCAGAAATAACTGGAATTCATCTGTTTCATTAAATGCCCGTCTTCTTCCCTGGAAGAAAATGCTCAGTTTAGCTGGGTAGTTTATTCTTGGCTGCATTCCATTTTTTTTTTTTTTTTTTTTTTGCCTTTCAGAACATCAGATTCCAGGCCCTTCGATTTTTTATGGTAGAAGCTGCTAGATCCTGGGTGATCTTTATTGTGGCTCCTCAGTATTTGAATTGTTTTTCTCTGGTTGCTTGTAATATTTTATCCTTGGTGTGATAATTCTGAAATTTAGCCATAATATTCCTTGGAGTTTTAATTTAATTTTCGGGCCTCTTTCAGGAGGTGTTCTGTGAATTTCTTCAATGGCTATTTTACCTTCTGATTCTATGACATCAAGGCAGTTCTCTTTGATGATTTCCGGAGAAATATTGTCAAGGCTCTTTTTTTCATCATGGTTTTCAGGGAGTCAAATAATCCTTAGATTGTCTCTCCTAGATCTATTTTCCTAAATCGGTATTTTACATTTTTCTATTTTTTCGTTTTTTTTTTTTTTTTTTGCTTTTGCTTGACTATTCTTGATGATTTATGAAGTCATTCATTTCCATTTGTTCAATTCTGATTTTTAGTGAATTATTGCTTCATTTATTTTTTAAAATTCTTTTTGTACTTGTCCAATTGAGTTTTTAAATAAGTTGTTTATTTCTATAAAATTTTTTCCCATTTCACAAATTCTGTTTTTTTAAGGAGTTATTTTCTTTTTCCACTTCACTAACTCTGTTTTCCTGGGAGTTATTTACTTTTTCCTTTTCACAAATTCTGTTTTTCAAGGACTTGTTTTCTTTTTGCACTTTATCAAATCTATCTTTTAATGAGTTATATGTCTTTTCCAAATTCTCATTGCAGTTTAACTTTCCTTTCCCCATTTTTCTTCTAGCTCTCTTTTGCTATCTTTTAAAAATTCTTCTAGAAGAGTCTTGTGTGATGGGGATCAGGTTATATCCCCCTTTGGGTCTTCATATGGAGACAATCTGCTTTTAGTCTCCTCCAGGTTTGAAATTTGCTCTTCTCTTTAACCATAGAAATTGTCTATAGTTAGATTACTTTTTGCCTTTTTACTCATTAAAAAAAAAAAATGTTGGGATCTGCTTTTAGGGCAAGGGAGATTTTCCAAGCTTCTTCTACAGGCAACAGCAAAGCAGCAACAGAGTTGCAACAGTTGTGCTGGGATGGTGCTGATTCATTCTTGGTGCTGGGTGGGTGTGGTCAGAGCCTGTGAGATTCTGTCACTTCAGGGTCACTCTTTACCTTTTGTGTTTGTGTTGGGCATGTTATAACTTCTCTTCTGATCTACTGGCTTGCAACCAGGTCAGAGTAACCAACACTGTGGTAGAGTCCTCCCCGTAGATTTTCCCCTGCATGGAGTCTGCACTGCCCTGTGGAGCATGCACTGGCCTCCATGCTCTGACTGCCTGTGCCTGGCCACCTCTTGCACCCAACTGAAACAGAGTTTTTCTGGCGATCTTTGAAATTATCTTCTGCTGGTAATTTGCTCATTCCCATATTTGTGAATTCTGCCAGTCTAGAATTAATTCTGAGGCTGAATTTGGCAATTAGTTGAGGTTCCAGGGAGAAGATCAGAAAGAAGCATGTGTCCTCTCTGCCATTTTGGTTCTATCCTCATGAGTCATTTTCTAATGTGAAAAGAATTAACATCTATGAAGTTGTCTTGTATATCTTGAAACTCATGCCTATAGTAATGGGACTTGTAGAACTACAGATAAAGCAGCATTTGGAGAGGTCTGATGCCTTCATTTTTTTTGAAGAAAAAACTGAGATTTATAGAGGATAAGTGATTCCCCCTCCCCAGGTTATAGAGTATTTTTAATTAGGGTTGGAACCAAGGACTTACAACTCCAAATCAGTGTTTGTTACACTCCACTACAGCTGTTCATAAATACTTCCCTCTTGATCTATTAGTATATATTTAATGGTAAAATATATATATATATATATATAGTAAAACATTTCCATACTTTCTTGCTAACTGCCTAATGCAAATGTATTCCTTGGGTCATAGATATTTGTGTAGTTTTATAACTTCTTATCTTTAATAATATATAAGTAGTTGCCAAAGATATGTTCATTAGATATTTATCACTACTAATTATTCTACTAGAAGGCATATTTTAAAACATAATCATATTTCTAATTCAAAAATAGCAGTGTGTAATCAATATAAGTAGTATGTATTAAAAAAAGATTAGTCCATTCTCAACAGCTATTATGTCTACTGAGGTCAAGGCAGCTTTTGCTTCACCATATTTTTAATGTTAGTTGAGAAACATTGCACCTAACAGAGCATGAGTCAACAAATTAAACCAGAAATCAATATATTATTACATTTATAAAATACTTTCTAAGCAGACTGGGAATCTAGCCAGCTATCATTTTAAAATTTTCAGTAAGCAATTTATTCTTTGCTGAGAAAGTCCTTCAAAATATATAGTATTGCTGCCTAGCTTTTTGCCAGCTTCAGTATTTTCAGGAACAGCTGGATTTGAATTTAATAATGTAGTTATATTTGGATGTCATTTTTACTTTTCTTGGATTTATGGAGACAATATAATTACTAAAATGTTCACTCACTAATAGCTATTGGTTAGGAAAGTGTTTTCTAATGTTTCTGGGAAGCTCTATCTACATGTTTGTGGCCCTAAACATAATGTCACATTATACCTTCTTGGTTTTATATTAAAACACATTCATTTATAACCTGAGGAGACTTGAATTTCTGGCTTGTAAGTTATAGATAATAGAATGCTGGTAGATTTGATAACAATGTACATTTTCCATAAGCAATATAGCCAGTTCAGAATATAGTATAAAAACAAATAAACATATTTCATGACACCATTGGTGTTAATATACTTTAAAAGGTAGATTTAAAGAAATCTTCAAAGCTAAGGGGTGAGCATACCTGATTTGAAGATATGAAGAAAATCAATAACTGACTCTTCATGTTAATGTATACATCATATTTCCACATGCCACAAGGCTTTGCAAAAATACATTTATTATAATCAAAATAGCTCCCAATTTAATCATTATTTAAAAATTGTAATGCAGGACATAATTGTAATGCAGTACACTTTCTACATTTTAGGGACAAGGAAATTAAGAATCAGATTTAATGTTTGAAGCAAGGGCTGCACAAATGTAAAAATTATTCAAGATGACTATTGTGAAGAATACAGTAGTCAGTTAAACATCTGTCTTGAAATACTTGCTAAAAATGTTATGGGTTTGTACTTTTGTTTCTTCTGTACTTAAATAATATGAACTGATGTATACACTAGACACTAGCTTACCAGCTTGTTGTAATATGGGAGCCCCCTGACAGTGGCTGCTCGAAATCCAACCCACATCTGCAGAATGGATTTTCTCATGTGAGAGGATGATACAAGGAGACTGAGAGGCCATTGCATTATTTGACCTCTCTCCTTTTCCCTCTGCCTCCAGTTAATCTCATTTCCAGGCCATACTACCTGTGTCAGCAAAGGCTGCCTTGGAACCCCTTCTGATATTATGATTCACAGCTGTGGAGGCTCTCAGAGAATTGACTGGTCCTTTAACACTAGTTTACTAGCTTAGAACTGCACTAAGACTTTTGGGATATCCTGTAAAATTTTGTAGCACCCTAAATTTTATAGAAATTTAAGAAGAAGAGAGATCAACATGTTCAAAAGAAAATTCTCTTATAGACCTAGCCATAGAAAAAAATAAGTAAATGGAAGAAAGAATGGCATCCTACATCATTGTCCACAATGTACATAACTTGTAGGGGACAAAGCTTGAATCTATGCCTCTTGAATACAAGATCACTTCATACCTCTCAATAGTATATCCCACTGCCCCTAATTTGGCTATGTGAGAAATATGCTGATGTTATTATTTTGTATATAACTAAGCAAGAATTAAAACTAAATTCTGAAGTCCCTTTTCAAGAACCCAGGACACCTGAAAATGTTGGACACTTTTCCATTCATTTTCTCTGGTCTATTTCTCAGGAGTCATTAGCTGTTTTTTTTTTTTTTTAATGTTCTTTTGATATATATATATATATATATATATATACTCATATATATGTTTTTTTTTTAAAAAGTCACTAACATTTCCTATTATTTCACCTCCATCCATACCTTTCATAAAATCCTCCTTTATAACAAATAAAGATAACCAAGGAAAATTAATCAGTGCATTGCCCTTGTCTGAAAATGTATGCTTCATTTCACTCCTCTAGTTTAGCATCTCTCTACCAAGAGCTAGGATTTTTCTGAAGTGGTTTTCTAAAGTCATAATATATTATCACATTAGTCAGTTTTAGAATCTTTCCATTTTTTAAAACATTATTGTTGTCATGTAAATAGATCTAGTTCTGCTTACTTTGTTCTTTATCAATTCATATACCTTATTAAATATTGTACGACTCTACATACTCCACAGTAATAACCCCATTTTTGTCTTCAACTACCATGTTGTGTTTCTTAGCTTGAAAGTGCTTAAGCATGCTAGTCTGTTTTCTTGTTAATATAATTCTCCTACTTTCTTAAGCACTCAAGCATCAAGTCTAGGCCCTCTCCATATGTAAATTCAAGCAATCTATACATGGTAAATAAATGCATCCTTTTTCATTTTTTAAAGTTTTAAATAAATCATTTCTCAATGGATGTGCACCAACTTGGTTTACAGGTTTTGCAACTACAAAAAGCATCACTAATTATATTTGAATATGTATAGATATAGAAATATTATCAATTATATTATAATGATAATTAATTATAATCATATTAATATTGACATTAAGGCATACAATATTTAACTATATATTAATATATCGTTACATGTGATATGTAGTATTTATATTTAACATGGTATTATATTAATATAACATTGATATAGCATATAATTAATTGGTTACATACTATATGTTATACCATACTATAATATTATAGTTATATATGATATATGTATTTATATGTATACCTATACCTATATTTCTCCCATAGTATTTTTGACATCTCAGAAATATATGCCCAGTAGGTGAATATTAATGGACCAAAGATTATACATAGGTTAGTGACATTTTTGGTATAATTATATAACTTTCTTCATGATTCAAGTAGGTTACGGATAACAAATTTCAGAAGTGGCCAGTGGTGGCATAAAGGTAGACAAAATCAAAAGGAAATAGGTAGTCCCTGAAAGCAAAAGAGAGCCAGAAGTTAAGACAACTTGTTTGGGACCACAAAACCTGGATAATATAGTGGTAGAAACATCATCTATACTGAATTGTCAACCAGCACTTGATTTTTTAGAGAAATATTGAAAATTATTATGTTCAATGATTTCTTTCCATTTAAAAAATACTACTATTTACATGTGGCATTACAGATTGTTTTAAGGAAAGTTGAAGTTAAACTGACAAAGTACAACTGAAAGTAAAGATATATTTTAGATTTAGCTAAATGTCTACATTCTATCCACCAATCAATCTTCAGAAAGCACCTACTAGATATATCAGGCTTTATAAGAAATTATATGGATAATTTCAGGTACAATCAGTCGGTATTGAAAGAAAATTTCACATATAAACTAGTCAATGTTTTATAAAGTCCTCTGGAGAAGCAAACACTTTATGGACACCATCTATGCTGTGACTTTTTCTTCTTTTTATATACTCAATACTTAGCTCAGTGTCTGCTACATTGTAGGAGCTTAATAATTTGACTTATTATTTACAAAATATTTACTTAGTTTTTGAGGACCTGAAGAAATGCAATCTATCTGTCCCCCAAAGTAAAGACATGACAGCTGTTACATAAAATCATTTTGCTATAGGTGGTATTCCAGAGGAGAGGGATGTGTTCCCTGATAAAAGTCCCATTGTTTCTGGGGACCAGGGTTTAAATAGTATGTACAAACAAAAAGTCTGTTGTGATAGCTGTCATGGAGTTGAATAGGGTAATGGAATTAAGAAGGATAGACTAGTAGCAAAAGTGATGTTTCCAAAAATTAACTCAGGAAAAGGAAGTCGGAATTGTAATATCAACATTCTTTCTGGGGAGTTTCAGCAGAAATGAGAACTCGAAGCAATTCAAACCTTAAACCTATCAGAGTTGTTTAGTAAGATACAGTCCTAGGAGAGTGGGAATATATTCTCCACTGGTTACTCCCAGAAAAAGGTGCAGCTCCCTTTCATAGTATGACCCTGACCCAAGATCCAGTTTTGAAATCCTGATTCACACAAGTTTCAGTAAAAGTCCTCTGTTGTCTCAAGATAGTGCTACTGGCAATGATCACTTACCTGTCCAATATTCCATTCCCAATACAAAGGTGAATCCAAGTAGACTCATCTTCCTGAAAATTCATCAGGTTGAATATTTTAGGATGATTGCTTTAAAACTAAGAGGGTACTTAGAGGTCATTTATTTCATCCTTACTTTACAGATGAGGAAATGGGGTGGTACCAAGAATCATCAAATGACTTTCCTCTGCCTCACAGTTACTAGTTGTCTAATTAGGATTTGAACCCCTGTCTTCTACCTCTCAATCCAGAAGACTTTTTAAAATTGCATCATGACTTCTCTCAGATTTGCTTGATGCTATCTTTTATCCTTTAAAAAAAAAACTGAAAATAGTTTTTAATCAGAAGAAACCCTGTTGATTTGACTCTTTCCCTTCAATCTCACTCAATTCAGAGCATTTTTAGACATTTATATAAAACTTTGCTTCCTATCTTTGGAAATAATTACATTTTCTGGAGCAAGCAGCCAAAAAGGATTGTAGACTCAGATTACTGAATTTTAGAGCCAGAAGGAACCTCTGAAACCAGTTAGTTTACCTCATTGCTCAAAACGAAAATCCCTCTACAATATCCCCAACAAGTGAGTCAAGATTTAGCTTGAGCACTTCAAGAGTAATTCCATTCCCTCCTGAGGCAGCATATTTCACTTTCAGATAGCTCTCATGGTTAGGAAATCGTTTTCTTCCATTGAGTTTAAATTTGAATCTCTGAAAATCCTACCAAGCACTCATTCTTCTGCTTCCTGCTAAGAAAGCTAAGTTGACTCCCTCTTCTACTGGATAGTTTTTCAAATACTTGGAGGAAGCTATCTGACTGACTGAATGAAAACATATTTACTAAAGGATTTGTTAGTGTCAAGGCCTGTACTAAGATCGGAACATACAAAAACAAAATCAAATGCAGATTATGCTCTGAAGGACTTCACATGGACAAAGATAATGCATACAATGGACTAGTGACCATGGAAGTATATTTTGGTTTGCAAAGTTAGAAGGACAACAAATAGAGGCAATAGGGGAATTCTTTCCAGAAAAATAGATTGAAATAGTCTTTCTAGTAGCAATAGAAACATTGATTTGATCATAATTTTAGAACTGAAAAGAGAGAGACAGAGAGAGAGAGAGAGAAAATGTAACAGAGAGGAAAAGAGTGTATATGTGTATGTATGTACAGAGCATTTGTGCAGTACCAAGACAGTATGTCAATAGGTGTTAGGGGAGAAAAGCTAGAGAAAAGATCATAAGGAGGTACTCATTAATCATCTGTATCTGCTAGCTTTAGGACAGGAGTTCTGAAGCTGAAAGGGTTGCCTTTTGGTCAAGGAGTCTAGTTGACTTGCAAAAAAAGAATGCCAAGAATGTAAAGAGAAGCATGTTTGGAGCATCCATGATGGATATTGTACACTACGTTTGAGGCAATTAACAGTCAGGACTATGAGGTCCTAGGGTCAGAGTTCTAGAGCTGAAAGGATCTTGCAGGTTCTGCTCATTGGTGTAGGCAGCCAGGCAGTTGGCAGTCAATATTTAAGGACTTCTAAATCCTTGTCTCTAAGTAATATGCAACCTTAAATACACTTATGTATGATTAAACTAGTATAAATGTACAAAAATAACTATAATCAAAATATCAAATTTCAAACAGCCTTTCCATTTAGAAAAAAAAGTTATTGAACTAAATTTGCAGTATGGAGTATCTTATAAGATAATAAATTATTTATACTTTGCAATTTCAATTAACTTTTAATGTCCTACTAGTAGATTGTATTATGAAATCTATAAAATTTCATATTTAAAAGATTTGCTTCTGGTATGAGTAGTGGTCACATGTATATTCATTTGTGAATTATTTAATTTTCAAGTCTCTTTACATGGGCTGGCAGGGGGGAGGGCACATAATTATTTCCAAAAATAACATAATTGGTTTTAACCTTAAGAAAATGGTATAAAATTTGAGCACAGAACATTTAATATACCTCTAAATGTGGGTATGAGGGAAAAACCACTTTCAGGACTAATATTTTTGAGATCTTATAATTTTTGAAGATCCCACAAATTCATTATAAAGCAGAGTAGACAACTTGTTAAAACAGATGTGCAACATGATGGTATGAGACACAAAATGTTAGGAGACACCCTGTTTTCCAGAACAAAGATTCAGCAAGCAGGCTGTGCCCTGTGCTTGACATAACAATTCTTTGTGCTCACCCTCTGGATGATATCAGGCACAGGAGCATCAGGTGGTCTCTAAGTTTGGACAAACTCCTGTAGTATTCATGTTCCAGTCATTAAGCCCTACTACAAATCAAACTTTCCTCACTATTGCTGTTACCCCTCATTGTTAGAACCCTAGCTCACAGCATCACCATAGGCATAAGTATTCTCCCCCCTGCATTGCCCTGGGTCCCTCTCACTAGTGGCAGGGCTCTAACACATGTGTCTTTGATTGCAAGCCACATCACTTTGAAATTAAATTTTTATATGTTTCTTGACTTTCCTGTCTCTAGGCTCCTTTGTTCTGCTCCAGTCACCTGAGGCTAGAAGCTGGTTGTGAAAGTATTCATCATTAACAGACCCACCTCCCAAAGCCATGCTACCCTACCATGAATAGTTTTCCCCTATCTCATTATCTTTTCCTTTTTCCAAGATAAATACCTTTCCAAAAGCACTAAGATGAGCTAACCCTGAGAAACAAACACCTCAAAGTTGTGCTTCTCTTTGGTTTTATCCCCTACTTAGAAAGCATTGGTGTTAAAGAGAACTTAGTGCAATTTTCAAGGCTATTTGTTGTTACAGTTATTCAATGCCTCTATAACTCAGTTGCCCTTATGACAAATAAGTTTATATTTCCCAATTTACTTAATTCTTTTGTATATTATACTTAAAAATTAATAATCCATATATCCTTAGTGTTATACAGAACAAAAGCTGTTTTTTTTTTATTTAATAGCCTTTTATTTACAGGATAAATGCATGGGTAACTTTACAGCATTAACAATTGCCAAACCTCTTGTTCCAATTTTTTACCTCTTACCCCCCCACCCCCTCCCCTAGATGGCAAGATGACCAGTAGATGTTAAATATATTAAAATATAAATTAGATACACAATAAAGTATACATGACCAAAACGTTATTTGCTGTACAAAAAGAATCAGACTCTGAAATATTGTACAATTAGCTTGTGAAGGAAATCAAAAATGCAGGTGTGCATAAATATAGGGATTGGGAATTCAATGTAATGGTTTTTAGTCATCTCCCAGAGTTCTTTTTCTGGGCATAGCTGGTTCAGTTCATTACTGCTCCATTAGAAATGATTTGGTTGATCTCGTTGCTGAGGATGGCCTGGTCCATCAGAACTGGTCATCATATAGTATTGTTGTTGAAGTATATAATGATCTCCTGGTCCTGCTCATTTCACTCAGCATCAGTTCGTGTAAGTCTCTCCAGGCCTTTCTGAAATCATCCTGTTGGTCATTTCTTACAGAACAGTAATATTCCATAATTTTCATATACCACAATTTATTCAGCCATTCTCCAACTGATGGACATCCATTCAGTTTCCAGTTTCTAGCCACTACAAAAAGGGCTGCCACAAACATTCGTGCACATACAGGTCCCTTTCCCTTCTTTATAATCTCTTTGGGATATAATCCCAGTAGTAACACTGCTGGATCAAAGGGTATGCACAGTTTGATAACTTTTTGAGCATAGTTCCAAACTACTCTCCAAAATGGTTGGATTCGTTCACAACTCCACCAACAATGCATCAATGTCCCAGTTTTCCCGCATCCCCTCCAACAATCATCATTATTTTTTCCTGTCATCTTAGCCAATCTGACAGGTGTGTAGTGGTATCTTAGAGTTGTCTTAATTTGCATTTCTCTGATTAATAATGACTTGGAGCATCTTTTCATATGACTAGAAATAGTTTCAATTTCTTCATCTGAGAATTGTCTGTTCATATCCTTTGACCATTTTTCAATTGGAGAATGGCTTGATTTTTTATAAATTAGAGTTAATTCTATATATATTTTGGAAATGAGGCCTTTATCAGAACCTTTGACTGTAAAAATATTTTCCCAGTTTATTGCTTCCCTTCTAATCTTGTCTGCATTAGTTTTGTTTGTACAAAAACTTTTCAGTTTGGTATAATCGAAATTTTCTATTTTGTGATCAGTAATGCTGTCTAGTTCTTCTTTGGTCATAAAGACCTTCCCCTTCCACAGGTCTGAGAGGTAAACTATCCTATGTTCCTCTAATTTATTAATAATTTCATTCTTTATGCCTAGGTCATGAACCCATTTTGACCTTATCTTGGTGTACGGCGTTAAGTATGGATCAATGCCTAGTTTCTGCCATATTAGTTTCCAATTTTCCCAGCAATTTTTATCAAACAGTAAGTTCTTATCCCAAAAGCTGGGATCTTTGGGTTTGTCAAAGACTAGGTTGCTATATTTGTTGACTGTTTTATCCCTTGAACCTAATCTATTCCACTGATCAACTAATCTATTCCTTAACCAATACGAAATAGTTTTGGTAACTGCTGCTCTATAATATAATTTTAGATCTGGTACAGCCCAGCCACCTTCATTTGATTTTTTTTTCATTAATTCCCTTGAAATTCTTGACCTTTTGTTTTTCCATATGAACTTTGTTTTATTTTTTCTAGGTTTAAAATAGTTTTTTGGGTCTCATTGGTATATATAAATAAATAGATTAGTTTAGGTAATATTTCATCTTTATTATATTTTCCCTATCCAAGGCATTTAATATTTTCAATTGGTTAGATCAGACTTAATTTGTGTGAAAAGTGGTCTGTAATTTTCTCATAAAAGTTTCTGATTTTCCCTTGGAGATGGATTCCTAAATATTTTATATTATCAGTATTACTTTAAATGGAATTTCTCTTTTTAACTCTGACTTTTGGTTTTTAGTGATATATAAATGCTGATGACTTATGTGGGTTTTTTTATAAAAAACATTCTAAAGTTGTGGATTATTTCTAATTACTTTTAGTAGAATCTCGGGGTTCTCTAAGTATACCATCATGTCATCGGCAAAAGGTGATAATTTGGTTTTCCTCATTGCCTATTCTTACCCTTTAATTCTTTCTCAGCTCTTATTCTAAATACTTTCTAATACAATATTAAAATAACGGTGATAGGGGACCTTTTTCCTCAGATCTTATTGGGAATGGTTGCAGTTTGTCTCCATTACATATGATGTTATGATGGTTTTAAATGTGCTGTGTTATTTTAAGGAAAAAGTCCATTTATTCCTATACTCTTAAGTTTTTTAATGGAATGGATGTTGCTTTTCTGCCTCTATTGAGATGATCTATGGTTTTGTTAATTTGGTTATTCTGGCCAATTTATTGATAGTTTTCCTAATTTAACCACCCCATTCCTGGTATAAATCCTACTTGATCATAGTGTATTATCTTGGAGATGATTTTCTTAGTCTTTTGCTAATATCTTATTTAAGATTTTAGCATCAATTCATTAGGTTGGTCATAATTTTCTTTCTCTGTTTCAGCCTACCTGGTTTAGGTATCATACCATGTCTGTGTCATAGAAGAAAATTTGGTAGGACTCCTTCATTCTATTTTATCAAATAATTTATATAGCATTGGGGCCAATTGTTCTTTAAATGTTTGGTAAAATTACATAAATCCATCTGGTCCTGGGATTTTTTCTTAGGGGTTGTTTAATTCCTGTTCTATTTCTTTTTCAAATGGGACTATTCAAGCAATTTACCCTCCTCTATTAGTCTGGGAATCTATATTTTTGGAGGTAGTCATCCATTTCATTAGGTTATCAAATTTATTGGCTAAAAGTTGAGCAAAATAACTCCTTATTATTTCTCTAATTTCCTCTTCATTGGTGGAAAGTTCTCCCTTTTCATTTTAAGACTATAATTTCATTTTCCTCCCTCCTTTTTCTAATCAGATTTACCAAAGGCTTATTTTTTATTGGCTTTTCATAGAAACAACTCTTAGTTTTATTAATTAGTTCAATAGATTTTTACTTTCAATATTTTTTAATTTCTCCTTTTTAATTTTAAATTTCCAATTTAGTATTTGATTGGGGTTTTATTTGGTCTTTTTTTAGTTTTTTAGTTAACCCAATTCATTAATCTTTTCTTTCTCTGTTTTATTCAACTAAGCCTCTAAGGATATAAAATTCCCTCTTATTACCGCTTTGGCTGCATCCCATAAATTTTGGTATGATGTCTCATCATCACCAAAGAAGTAAAAAAAGCTAATGAAGAAAATAATTCTTTAAAAATTAGAACTGAACAAATAGAAACTAATGATTCATTGAGACAGCAAGAATCAGTCAAGCAAAAACAAAAAAAATGACAAACTGGAAAAAACCATGAATTATCTACCAAAAATGACAGACTTGGAAAATAATCAAGGAGAGACAATCTGAGGATTATTGGACTTTTCGAAAACTATGATGAAAAAAAGAGCCTAGATACTATTTTACAAGAAATCATCAAAGAGAACTGCCCAGATGTAATAGAATCACAAGGTAAAATAGGCATTGAAAGAATTCATCGAACACCTTCCGAAAGAAACCCTAAAATAAAAACGCCAAGGAATATATATTGTGGCCAATTTTCAGAACTATCAGATTAAGGAAAAAATTTTACAAGCAGCCAAAAAAAAACCATTTAAATACCGAGGTGCCACAATAAGGATTACCTAAGATCTGGCTGCCTCTACATTAAAGGAAAGAAGGGCCTGGAATATGATATTCCGAAAGGCACAAGAACTTGGGATGCAGCCAAGAATAAACTACCCAGCTAAGCTGAGCATTTTCTTCCAGGGAAGAAGATGGACATTTAATGAAACAAATGAATTCCATTTGTTTCTGAAGAAAAAACCAGAACTAAACAAAAAATTTGATCTCCAAGCATAGAACTCAAGAGATGCAGAAAAGGTAAAAATAACTCTTGAGAATTGTATTTCTGTTGTGGATATACAAAAAGAATACATGTATAATTTGATTGTACTGATATAACATAAAAAAGGGAAGTAGATATGGAAAAGGGATGATGGCAGAATAAGGTGGGAAGGAGGGATAAAAAGAGGGAAACCACATCCCACAAAGAGGCTAAGGAAACTTATCATATCTGAGGGAATTTAGAGAGGGGGAGGAACATTGTGTGAATCTTACTCTCATCAGAGTTGGCTCAAAGAAAAAATAATTGACATTTGTTTTAGAGAAAATTCTCTCTCGCCTCATTAAAAACGGGGGAGAGGAAAAGGGAAAAGAAAAAGAGTAATAAGGGAAGGAAGGGGGAAAGACTCAAAGGGGGGGAGGGAGGGATTATAAAGAGGATAAGTATCGTGATACAAGAGGGGTACATAAGTTTAAAAGGGGGAAAGAGGGTTGGGGGAGGCAAGAATAAGTAAAGCACAATCTGGGGTTATTAGGATGGCAGGAAATACAGATTTAGTAATTCTAACCGTAAATGTGAATGGGATGAACTCCCCCATAAAGAGGAGGCAGATAGCAGACTGGATCAAAAGTCAGAACCCTACAATATGTTGTTTACAAGAAACACATTTAAAGCAGGGAGATACATATAGAGTAAAGGTAAAAGGCTGGAGCAAAATCTATTATGCTTCAGGTGAAGTCAAAAAAGCAGGGGTAGCCATCCTTATCTCAGATCAAGCAAAAGTAAAAATTGATCTAATTAAAAGAGATAAGGAAGGAAACTACATCCTGCTAAAGGGTAGCATAAACAACGAAGCAATATCAATATTAAACATATATGCACCAAGTGGTATGGCATCCAACTTCCTAAAGGAGAAGTTAAGAGAGTTGCAAGAAGAAATAGACAATAAAACTGTAATAGTGGGAGATCTCAACCTTGCACTCTCAGAATTAGACAAATCAAACCACAAAACAAATAAGAAAGAAATTAAAGAAGTAAATAGAATATTAGAAAAATTAGGTATGTTGTATCTTTGGAGAAAATTGAATGGAGATAGAAAGGAATATACTTTCTTCTCAGCAGTTCATGGAACCTATTCAAAAATTGACCATATATTAGGACATAAAGACCTCAAAATTAAATGCAAGAAAGCAGAAATAGCAAATGCTTTCTTTTCAGATCATGATGCAATAAAAACTACATTCAACAAAAAGTTAGGGGGAAATAGACCAAAAAGTAATTGGAAACTAAACAATTTCATCTTAAAGAATGATTGGATGAAGCAGCAAATTATAGACAAAAGCTGTTTTAATAATGGTCACCATTATTTATAAAGGAGTAAAAGAACCCTATAGCTCTAGAAGTAAGTGAAAATGTTTAAGTGAAAATGTTTTCCCAGTTTATTTATTGCTTCCCTTCTAATTCTGTCTGCATAGATTTTGTTTGTACAAAACCATTTTAATTTAATATAATCAAAATTATCCATTTTTCATTCTATAATGTACTTCTTTGGCCACAAATGTCTTCTCCACAGATCTGAGAAGTACACTATCCTTTATTCTTCTAATTTGCTTATAATTTCTCCCTTTATGTTTAAATAATGAACCTATTTCAACCTTATTTTGGAATAGGATGTTAAATGTGAGTCAATGCCTAGTTTGTGTTCAATTTTACAAGAAAGTTTTGGCAAATACTATTTGATAAACCCCGAAACCCAGCTTTTAGCATAATGCGTGGGTCAATGCCTACTTTCTGCTATACTAATTTCCAACTTTCTAAACGGTTTTTATCAAATAGTTCATATCCCCAAAATCAGAGGTTTTTTTTGTGTGTGTGTGTGTGTGTGTGTGTGTGTGTGTTTATTAAACACTAGATTACTATAGTCATTGTCTATTGTATCTTGGGAACCTAACTTATTCCACTGATTGGCTACTCTAATTCTTAGCCAGTGCCAAATGCTTTTGATGACCACTGCTTTATAATATTGCTTTAGGTTTGCTACAGTTAGAGCACCTTCATTTGCAATTTTTCATCAATTCCCTTGAAATTCTTGACATTTTGTTCTTACAGGTGAACTTAGTTATAAGTTTTTTCTAGCTGTATAAAATAATTTCTTGGGATTGGTACGGCACTAAATAAGTAGCTCAATTTAGATAGTATTGTGATATTTATTATATTCATTTGGCCTCCCACAAATACTTGGGATCCTTTCAAATGATTAGATCTATTTGTGTGAAAAGTGTTTTGTAATTGTGTTCATATAGTTCCTGACTTTGCCTTGGCAGGTAGACTCCCAAATATTTTATATTGTCTATAGTTATTTTAAGTGGAAGTTCTCCTTGTCTCTCTTGCTGTGGGACTTTGTAGGTAACATATAAAAATACTGATGATTTATGTGGATTAATTTTGTATCCAGCAACTTTGGTGAAAGTGTGAATTTTTTCTAGTAGTTTGTTAGTTGATTCTCTTGGATTCTCCAAATATACAATTACATCATCTGTAAAAAGTGATAATTTGGTTTCCTCATTTCCTCTAATGCCTTTAACTTCTTTTTCTTATCTTATTGCTAACATTAACATATATAATACAAGACTGAATGGTAATAGTGATAGTGGATAGCCTGTTCCACTCCCTATCTTAATGGGAATGGTTCTAGTTTATCCCCATTACATGTGATGCTTGCTGATGATTTTAAATAAATGCTACTGATCATTTCAAGGAAAATTCCATTTATTCCTATGTTTTCCTATTAGTGTTTTTCTAGTGTTTTTAATATTAATGAGTGTTGGAATTTGTCAAATGCTTTTTCTGCATCCATTGAGATAATCATATGATTTTTTATTAGTTTAGCTATTGATATAGTCAATTATGGTAATAGTTTTCCTAATATTAAACCAGCCCTGCATTCCTGGCAAAAATCCTATTTGGTCAAGTTGTATTATTCTTGGGATATCTTGCTGAAATCTCCTTGATATTATTTTATTTAAAATGTTTGCATTGGTATTCATTAGGGAAATTGGCCTATAATTTTTTCTCTGTTTTGATCCCACCTGGTTTAGGTATCACCACAGTATCTGTGTCATAAAATGAATATAGTAAGACTCCTTTTCCCCTTATTTTTCCATATAGTTTGCATAGTTTTGGAATTAATTGTTTGTTAAATGTTTGGCAGAATTCACATGTAAATTCATCTGGCCATGGAAATTTTTTCTGAGGGAGTTGATTAATAGCTTGTTTAATTTCTTTTTCTAAAATGGGACTATTTAAGAAATGTATTTCCTGTTCTGTTAATCTGGGCAATCTATATTTTATAAGTATTCCTTCATTTCACTTAGGTTATCAGATTTATTGGCAAATAGTTGGGGAAAATAGTTCCAAATTATTGTTCTAATTTCCCCTTCATTGGTGGAAAGTTCTCCCTTTTCATTTTTGATACTAACAATTTGATTTTCTTGTTCCTTTTTCCTAATTAAATTAACCAAAGTTTGTTTATTTTGTTAGTTTTTTTCATAAAACCAACTCTTAGTTTTGTTTATTAGTTCAATAGTATTCTTACTTTCAATTTTATTAATCTCCCATTTTATTTTGAGAATTTCAAATTTGGTACTTAAATGTCAGGTTTTTAATGTCTTCTTTTTCTAGCTTTTTTACTTGCATGCCCAGTTCCTGATTTTCTCTTTCTCTATTTTATTAAGTAAGCATCTAGAGAAATAAAAGTTCTCCTAAGATCTGCTTTGGCTGCATCCCATAAATTTTAGTATGTGCCTCATTATTGTTATTCCCTTGAATGAAGTTGTTGATTGTGTCTATCATTTGTTGTTTCACTCACTTATTTTTTAGGATTAGAATATTTGTTTTCCAATTAATTTTCAGTCTATTTTTCCATGGCCCTTTATTATATGAAATTTTTATTGCATCATAATCTGAAAAAAATGCATGTACTATTCCTGCCTTTCTATATTTGATTTTGAGGGATTTTATGCCTAATACATGGTCATTTTTTCTGTAGGTTCCATGGACAGCCAAGAAAATAGTAAGTTCCTTTCTCTCTTATTTCAGTTTTTTCCAAAAGTCTATCATATCTAACTTTTCTAAAGTTATATTTACCTCCTTAATTTCTTTATCATTTATTCTGTGGTTCAATTGAACTAGTTTTCATAGAACAAGGTTGAGATCCCCCACTAGTATAGTTTTGCTACCTAATTCTTCTTGTAGCTCTCTTAACTTCTCCTCTAAGAATTGGGATCCTATATCATGTATTTACTATTGTTATTAGTTAATTATCTATGGTACTCTTAAGCAAGATGCACTTTTCTTTCTTATCTCTTTTAATTAGGTCTACATTTGCATTTACTTTATCTGAGATTTGTATCACTACCTTTAATCTTTTTAATTCATCTGAAATGCAATTGGTTCTATTCCCTCCTTTTACCTTTATTCTGTATATATCACTCTGCTTTAAATGTGTTTCCTGTTAATAACATATTAAAGTATCTGGCTTTTAATACAGTCTTCTATCTGCTTCCCATTTTGTAGGACATTTCATCCCATTCACATTCATAGTTAAAATTACTTAGTCTGTATTTCCTGTCATTTTATGTTCCCCAGATTATATTTTTCTGTCCTTTCCCCCTTTTCTTCTTCTCCAGTGATTTGCTTCTGACCACCACCTCCCTCAAATGTCCCTTACTTTTTACAGCCTCTCCCCCTATTTTAGCCTTTTATCCTTCTACTTTTGGACTCTTTTCTATTATCTCCCCCTTCTTCTCCTATTTCCCTATAGGATGAGACAAGTTTTTTCTGTGAAGCTAAACAGTTCTGATATTCTCTCTTTGAGCAAAATCTACTGACAGTAAGGTTCACACAATGCTCATCCCCCTTCCTTATTTCCCTCAATTTTAATAGATCTTTTTTTAGTGTGTGCCTCTTCATGATATGTAATTTACCCCATTTAATTCCATTTTCCTCTTCTTTCATTACAATCCCTTTTCCACTTCTAGTTCCTTTTTTGTGTAATCACAATTAAGTCAAAATATACTTATGCCTTTTAAATATACCCCTAACAGAAATACAATTCTCAAGAGTTAAACATATTATCTTCCCATACGGAGATGTAAAATTTTAAACTTTCAAAACAGAGTTATTTTATCTTTTTTACCTTTTTATGTCCTCTTTAGTTCTGTATTTGAAGATCAAATTTTCTGTTCAGCTCTGTTTTTTTCATTAAAAATAAATGAAAATCCCCTATTACGCTGAATGTCCATCTTTTCCTCTGAAAGATAATGATAAATTTTTCTAGATAGCTGATTCTTGGCTGCAGTTCAAGTTGCTTTACCCTTTGGAATATCATTTCTCAGACTCTTTGATCCTTTAAATTGGAACCTGTGAGGCCCTAGATAATACTGAATGTGGCTTCTTGGTATATAAATTGTTTCTTCCTGGCTGCTTGCAATATTTTCTCCTTGATCTGATAATTCTGAAATTTAGCGAAGATATTCCTTGAAAATTTCATTTTGGGGTCTCTTTCAGGATTTAATTGGTGAATTATTTCAATGTCTATGTTACCTTCTGGTTCTAGGACCTCAGGGCAATTTTCCTTGATGATTTCTTGAAAGATGATTTCAAGGCTCTTTTTTTTTCATCATGGTTTTGAAGAAGTCCAATAATTCTTAGATTGTCTTTCTGGATCTATTTTCCAAGTTTGTTATTTTTTCCAATGAGTTATTTTACATTTTCTTCTATATATCCTTTTTTTTCTTTTTTTTTTTTTTTTTTTGGTTTTGCTTGACTGATTCTTGATGTCTCATTGAGTCATTCATTTCTATTCAATTCTAATTTTTAGTGAATAATTTTTTTCAATTAGCTTTTTTATCTTCTTTTGTATTTGGCCAATGGTACTTTTAAATGAGTTCATTATTTGTTTTTTTTTTTTTTCCTGTTCACAAATTCTGTTTTTCAACAAGTTGGTTTCTTTTTCTGTTTTATCAAATCTATTTTGTAAGGAGTTATATGCTTTTTCTAATTAGTCAAATCTATTTTGTAATAATTATATACTTTTTCCCATTTCTCTTAATCTAATTTTTAAGGAGTTTTCTTCAGATAATTTCTGTATTTCCTCCTCTAAACTCTCCTGTGGAGTACTGATTATTTTGTAAATAATTATATACTTTTTCCATTTCTCTTAATCTAATTTTTAAGGAGTTTTCTTCAGATAATTTCTGTATTTCCTCCTCTAAACTCTCCTGTGGAGTACTGATTTCTTTTCCCCATTTTGAAACTCTTTTTAAAGATCCTATTTGAATTCTTCCAAGAGAGCTTTGTGAGATGGAAACCAACTCATCTCACCCTTGGGGACTTCATTTATATAGAATTTCCCTTTAGTGTCCTCACGTTTTGAGGTCTATTCTCCA
Source organism: Sarcophilus harrisii (assembly GCF_902635505.1). Lineage (NCBI taxonomy): Eukaryota > Metazoa > Chordata > Mammalia > Dasyuromorphia > Dasyuridae > Sarcophilus > Sarcophilus harrisii. The sequence continues at coordinate 106,221,047 of NC_045431.1, read as the reverse complement.
CCATCTACATAAATATTATCTATCATCATAGTTATTTTTGCTTTTTTGCTTATTTTTAAAGGTTGAGGTCTGCTTTTAGAATAAAAATGGGATTGTCCAAAACTTCCTCTATAGTCATCATTAGTTTCACACTACTCTGGGGCTGGTGCTACTGACTTCCTTCCTTTGCTGGGTAGGCATGGCCGAGTTCCTGTGTTTTTCTGGGGTTCAGGGGCTCACTATTTGGCTTTGTAGTTGTATTGGATATTTTATAGCTAGTCTTCTGACCACTGGCTTCCAAACCTGACAAAGTAGCTGTATTTTGACTAAGAGCCTCCTGATAGATTTCTGGCTTCATGGACTCCACACTGCCCTAGGTCCCTGTGCTTTTCTCCATGTTCAATTGAAACAGATCTTTTCTGAAGTTCTTACAAAATATTTTCTGCTGGAAAATTGTTTCACTCAAAATATTTGTGGGTTCTGACATTCCAAAACCAGTTCAGAGATTTGATCTGTTGTTGATCTGAGTGTAGCCAAGAAGAGCTCAAAGACATGTCTACTCTCCACTATATGGCTCTGTCCCCTTAGATTCTTTCTTAACTGGCATCAATATTTCATTTAGTCTCAATAAATTAAAAACCTTCCATATGAAAAGTTTAAAGAATGAAAGCTTTGCACTTGATTTTTGACATCAAATTTAAAATGGAAATGATATCATATATCTTGGTCTCCTCAGAAAGAAAGAAAATTTTGATAGGATTTGTTAAGAGACTTACTGGCATCTGAAAATCAAACCAATAAATATCCATGCAATACCAGTCTTCAAATCCTTAATAATAGCCATTTGTTCTTCCCTCAATGTTTTGTCTCCTTCATGCTAAATTTCTATATTCCTTTAGTTCATTCTTTTGTGACATCATTTTGAGTCTCTCTAAGAATCCTGATGTGGCTCTCCTTCAGAAAAGTTTTAGTCTGTTAAAGTCATTTCTAAAAGTGTCCCATATTGAACAGATATTCTAGATATGATTAATCAAGCTGGAGTACAGTAAGATTATAATTTCCAAAGTACTGTTTGCTCTACTTATCATTATTAAGATTATTCCCATTACATGTTAACTTTTTATGCTTGCCACATTACTTTTTATTAATAATGAGCTTGCATTCTTTTAAAATTTCTAGTCTACTTTTTCCTCTTACAAATTGTTGTCTAATTATACTTTCTCTATATTGTGCTTAAAAAGTTGACTTTTAAACTTTATTTGTTTCTACTAAATAGCATGCCAGTAGTCTTGGTCTATTGTAACTTCTCTGTCACCATTATTTTATTTGTCAATTTCAACACTAGGATTTTATACTTCCAACTTTTTGCTATTAGATAGCAACCAGGAGTCAAAAGACCCGAGTTCAATTCTGGATATGTGTGTATATATATATATATATATATATATATATATATACACACACACCATACACATACATATATACACACACACACATATATATGTATATATATATATATATATATATATATATATATATATATGAATATATGGACACAAGTGACTTTCTGTGTTATCTATACACACATGTTTTTGTGTGTTTATACTATACCTAAGCATTTTAATGAGGCTTAAAATAAGTACACAAATATCTATATTTATATTTCCCCCACAAACAGACACACTCCACTCCACACAGACACACACCTGAAACACATATACTTTAAACCTTTTTCCATGCCTAAAAATTCCATAGCATAAAAAAGAGGTGATTTCTTTGCCTTGGACCAAATTTTTCTCTAAATTTTCCTTGATGTTTGACTTGTAACAGGATTCAAAGTACAAGAAAATTATACCTTATATCTTTAATGTTCAAGACAAAAAATCTTATGAAATATATTTTATAATAATCTTCCCTATGCCAAATCACGCCCTGATTTATAGGTGGAATTAGTGAGATAACATTGGCAAGAAGAAAGAAAGTGAAAAAAATTATAACACATTAACCTTGCTCCTAGCCTTTAGCAAAACAGATTTTTAAAATTCAGGAAAAACTGAGACTTTGAAAGGCAATATTGATTAAGATGGATTAGAGACTGTTCAGAAATGTAATTCTGACAATATATGTCAACAACTTTTATATCATTGATGTGGAATTTTTGACAATATAATTGTGAATAATTCTAAGATTGAAAGTAATGAGAAATGTCTAAAGGAAACAACATGACTGCATAGGGAGCAACTTGTGTTAAGTATAGATTTTAAAAGGGTACATACAAAAGATGTAAGGGCTATAGTATTATATTGGAATTGCTCTGATGGCATTTTCCACAGTCACAAAATGCTAATAGGAAAAGAAACAGATGTTGTCAGCTATATTTGGAACAAGAAGGTAAACAATAAAAAGACAGAATTGCCATTTAGAAAAAGATGGTATAATATTATGAGACAACAAACAGAAAGGAGAGCTATACCAGATTTCTCATTTCCTCTTTTGTTTCCATATTTTTCACTAAAGGGAATAATCATCAGGTGGAAGAAAGGGCATAACATACATCATTAAGAAAGAATTAAAGTACAAAATAGGAGAGATTTCAATGACTGAATTTACTTCCTCAGGCAAATTTAGTTGTCCAAAGTTTGTATGTTCATAAAGAAAAGGTATATTAATTTTAATCTGGTGTGAAGCCTTTATTGGCATGTTGCAGGACTCTGTGTCTGTTACTAATCTTTTAGAATTTTTGTTAATAACTTTGACTAAAATATAGAAGAGAAATTTAACAAGTATATAGATAATTTTTTTTTAAATTAAGAAAAAGCTAACATGTAGAATGAGAGAATCAAGATTTAAATTGTTTTCAGTATGCTGAAATGAAAGAAAACCCCTGAAATGAAATTTATTAAATGCAGATAAATTCCTTCATTTTAGTTAAAAAAGTTTCTGTGATTGAAATATTTTAATAAAAGTACATTAAACAAGACAACAATATTGGCAATTGCTCACATTGATTAACAAAAAGTTTCATTACATTTATTTTACACTTTACTAAGTCAAGGAAATTGTTAAGGCAATTTAGAAAAATATTCATCAAAATCTCAATTTAAATCCTCTCTTACTGCTTAATAATACCATCAAAGTGATCTTGTATTATCAAAATATATCAAGTCAATTATCTGATATATTTGATATCTTCTTTTAGAGTGGAAGCTCTAAGAGATTTTACCAACCAAAGATATCAAATATGGGCCTAGGATATACTGTTATTGAAGGATGTTTTTTTTAAAAAATCATCATCAATAAGCCTTTATTAAATGATGCCTGCATGCCAGTCCAAGTGCTGGAGATAAAAAAGAAAAGCAGAAACATTGTCCCTACCCTCAAGGAGCTTACATACTAAAGGAGAAGACAACATATAAATGACATGAAAGTTATAAACAGTATCAATGGGAGGTAATCTCAGAGAAAAAGCACAAGTCAAATTTAGGGTAGGGGAAATTACTATAAAGCTCCCTATAGAAAGTCCCTATAGAATAGGGAATACAGGAGGCTGAGAAGGATGAACAGTATTCTAGATATGGAGAACAGTGAAAAGGCAGTGTCGAGTGATGGAGTGTTATATTTTAAGAACAGAAAGAATGACACTGTTGGTAGATGGTGGAATCCATGTATGGAAGTAAACTTTAAGAAGACTGGAAGGTAGGAAGGGGTCAGATTGTTAAGAGCTTTAAAAGCCAAAGAGGATTTTTATGTTTAGTTTTTGAGGTACTATTGGAGTTTATCGAATAGGGGTTGGAGCAAATGACATGATGAGACTTGTGCTTTAGGAAGATCAATTTGGCAGCTGAATGGAGGATGGAGTAGAGTGAGGAGAGACTTGAAAAAATCAACTAATGTAGATAAATATAGTATAGTCATCTAGTTGTTACTGGCATTTTCAAAGAAGATCAGTGTCATCATAGGCGATGTCTTGACTTATGTGTGAATTGTATTTCAGTGAGGGAAAGTTTCATAGAGTCATCAGCTTCACTCTCCCTTCTTGAGTCTTTGAAGTCCAGTGGCAAGACAAAAATCAAGACCAAACTCTAAGCACTCCACAAGGACCTGCTTTTATTGCCTTCATAGAATGGTTATGTTAAATTGTATAGAGGAGGTTATCACTAAAGGACTTGGTACTGGGTGATGACTTCTATCACACTTCATGAAACATTACTTAAGAGTACAGAGTTCATAATCTGCTTTAGAGGAGGGTACCCATTTTGATAAAATCACAGGTATTTGAAGTATTTAATCAAAAACAGTGAGTTGTTAAACTGTTTTGGTACTTAAAATGTTAAACTTTAAATAACAACCTTTCTTACTGCAACACCTAATTTTCTGAATATATCAGATAATTGACTTGTTTCTGCATGTCCCTTTTGTCCTTGATAACCAGTATATGATTTTCTTTCATTTTCTTAGTCAAAGATAAACAAAGAAGACATATTCATGCACAATCATATATAACTCCCTAAATGTGTATTTTCAAAGCACAGTCAGAATTATTACTCTTGTCATTTGGAGATGAGAAAAATAATCATCTGGTCTGATGCACATACAATTGAATGGATGCACTTAGCTGATGAAGCATTTCCAAAAGAAATGAGCAGAATATTCAATGCTCAGGGCATTTTGAATGACAGAGCTGCAGCACTGAACTGTACCAAGTCAAAGGAAAATAGTACTAAAACCTGTGAAACTCAGGCCATAGGCTTTTGGGCTGAATGGGTTTGAAAATTTTGATCATTTCACAGAATCACAGAGCTTTGAAAGTGAAAGGCCCCTTAGAGTTTATCTTGTCCATCTCTACCTGAAACATTCTATATAAATGATTATTTAACCTACTCTTAAGCAATGTCCCCTGGAATCAGAGAGAAAATTCACTACATCCTAAGAGAGATATTTCAATTTTTAAGCAGCATAATTTTTTCAAATTTTTTTCTTTTTGTTAAGCTTAAATCTGTCTCCATACAATAAGAGGTAATCTTATTTCTTGCTTTACCACCTTGAGTCAAATAGAAAAATTTAATCTTTCCTCCTAAGATTACCTTTAAAATTTTTTATTAATGCTTTCTATTGTCAAAACCTATGCAAGGATAATTTTTTTTCACCATTGACCCTTGCAAAATCTTGTCTTCTAATTCCCCTTTTTCCTCCCCATTTTCTTCCCCAGATGGCAAGTAATCTAATATATGGTAAAATTATGTTAAATCCAATATATGCATACATATTTATACAATTATCTTGCTGCACAAGAAAAATCAGATTAAAAGGAAAAAAATGAGAAAGAAAATAAAATGCAAGCAAACAAAAAAATAGTGAAAATGCTATGTTGTGATCGACACTCAGTTCTCACAGTCCTCTCTCTGCATATAGATGGCTCTCTATATCACAAGATTATTGGAATTGGCCTGAATCATCTCATTGTTGAAAAGAGCCACATACATCAGAATTGATCAACATATAGTCTTCTTGTTGCCATGTACAATGATAACATGGTTCTGCTTATTTCACTAGTATCAGATCATGTAAGTCTCTCCAAACCTCTCTAAAATCATCCTGCTGATCATTTCTTATAGAACAATAATATTCCATAACATTCATAAACCATAATTTATTCAGCCATTCTCCATCTGATGGGGATCTACTTTCCAATTTCTTGCCACTACAAAAAGGGCTGTCACAAACATTTTTGCACATATGGGTCCCTTTCTGTCCTTTAAGATCTCATTGGGATATAAACCCAGTAGAAAGATTGCTGGATAATGGGATATGAACATTTTGGTAGCCCTTTGGGCATAGTTCCAAATTGCATTTTAGAATGATTGGATCAGTTCACAACTCCACCAACAAAGTATTAACGTTCCAGTTTTCCCACATCTTCTCCAACATTTATCATTATTTCATCTCAGCCAATCTGAGAGGTGTGTACCTGAGAGTTATCTTAATTTGCAATTTTTCTGATGAAGAGTAATTTAGAGTACCTTTTCATATGAGTAGAAATGATTTCAATTTCTTCATCTGAAATTTGTCTGTTCATATCCTTTGACCATTTGTCAATGGGAGAATGGCTTGAATTCTTATAAATTTGAGTCAATTTTCTATGTTTTTTTATAAATGAGACTTTTATCAGAACCTCTAATGTAAAAATGTTTTCCAAATTTATTGTTTCCCTTCTAATCTTGTCTACATTAATTTTATTTGTACAAAACTTTTTTTTTAATTTAATATAACCAAAATTATCATTTTTGTGTTCAATAATGAAATCCAGTTCTTCTTTGGCCACGTATTCCTTCCTTCTTTATAGATCTGAGAGGTAAACTATTCTTTGCTCTTCCAATTTCCTTATAATATCCCCCTTTTATGCTGAGGCAAATGGGGTTAAGTGACTTGCCTGGGTCACACAGCTAGAAAGTGTTAAGTGTTTGAAACCAGATTTGAACTCAGGTCCTCCTAACTTCAAGGCTGGTGCTCTATCCACTCTGCCCCTTAGCTGCCTGAATATCATTCTTTATGTCTAAATCATGAATCCATTTTGATCTTATCTTGATAAACGATGTTAGGTATGAGTCAATGTCTAGTTTCTGTCAAACTAGTTTCTTATTTTTTCAGCAGTTTTTGTCAAATAGTGAGTTCTTATATCAAAAGCTGGGGTCTTTGGGTTTTTCAAACACTAGAATGTTATAGTCATTGATTATTTTGTTTTGTGAACCTAACCTATTCCACTGATTGACTACTCTATTTCTTAACCAGTACCAATGTTTTGATGACCACTGTCCTGTAATGTAATTTTAAATATGGCACAGCTAGGCCACCTTCATTTGCATTTTTGAAATTGATTCCCTTGAAATTCTTGATCTTTTGTTTTTCAAGATGAACTTTGTTATTAGTTTTTTCTAGATCTGTACTATAATTTCTTGGGAGTTTGATTAGTTTGAACAAGTAGATAAACTTAGGTAGTATTGTCATTTTTATTATATTCACTCAGCCTGTCATGAGAGATTTTTTTAAATGATATTTTCCCAATTGATTAGATCTGACTTTATTTGTGTGAAAAGTGTTTTGTAATTGGGTTCAAATGGTCCCTGACTTTGCCTTGGCTGATAGATTACTAAATATTTTATATTATCTACATTTATTTTAAATGGAATTTCTCTCTGTATCTCTTTCTGTTGGCTTTTGTTGGTAATATATAAAAATGCTGAAGATTTATGTGGTTTTATTTTGTATCCTGCAACTTTCCTAAAGTTGTGAATTGTTTCTAGTAGTTTTTCAGTTGATTTTGCATATCATTATCATCTGCAAAGAGTGATAATTTGATTTCCTCATTATCTATCCTAATTCCTAATCTCTTTTTCTACTCTTATTGTCAAAGCTAACACTTCTAAAATAACATTGAATTGTAATGGAGATAGTGGGCAACCTTATTTCACCCCTGATCTTATTGGTAATAGTTCTAGTTTGTCCCCATTACATATGACACTAGCTGAAGATTTTAAATAGATGATACTGATCATTTATTTAAAAAAAATTATTATAGCTTTTTATTTACAAGTTATATGCATGGGTAATTTTACAGCATTGACAATTGCCAAACCTTATGTTCCAATTTTTCCCCTCCTTCCCCCATCCTCTACCCCAGATGGCAGATTGACCAATACATGAAAATATGTTAAAGTATAAATTAAATACAATATAAGTATACATGTACAAACAGTTATTTTGCTATACAAAAAGAATCAGACTTTGAAATAGTGTACTGCTACTGATTATTTTAAGGAAAAGTCCATTTATTCCTATACTCGTTAGTGTTTTTAATAGGAATAGGTGTTGAATTTTATCAAATGCTTTTTTCTGTACCCAAGATAATCATATGATTTTTTTTAGGGTGGTTATTAATATAGGTTAATTATGGTATTATTTTTCCTAATATTGAAACAGCCACGCATTCTTGATACAAATCCTACTTGGTCATGGTGTATTATCATGGGGATGATTTTTATCTATTTGCTAATATTTAATTTAAGATTTTTGCATCAATATTCATTAGACAAATTGATTTATAATTTTCTTTCTCTGTTTTCATCCTACCTAGGTTAGGTATCTGCAGCATATTTGTGTCATAAAAGGAATTTGGTAGGACTCCTTCTTTCCCTAATTTTATTTGGCTGACGCAGTTGGGTAAAGTGACTTGCCCAGGGTCACACAGTTAGGAAGTGTTAAGTCTCTGAGGCCAGATTTAAATTCAGGTTCTCCTGACTTCAGGCTTGCTGCTCTATCCACTGTGCCATCTATTTGCCCCCTCTTTTTCTATTTTTTCAAATAGTTTATATAGTATTGGAATTAATTGTTGTTTAAACATTTGGTAGAATTCACATGTAAATACACTTGGCCCTGGAGATTTTTTCTTAGGGAGTTAATAGTTTGTTCTATTTCTTTTTCTTAAAAGGGTCTATTTAAGTAATTTATTTCCTCTTCTGTTATCCGTGCAACTGACATTTTTGTAATTATTTCATTTCACTTAGATGATCAAATTTATTGACATATAATTGAGCAAAAGAATTCCTAACTATTGCTCTAATTTCCTGTTTATTGGCAGAAAGTTCTCCCTTCTCATATTTGTGACTAAAATTTTGATTTTCTTCTTTCCTTTTTCTAATCAAATTAACTAAAAGTTTATCTATTTTTTTTTGCCATAAAACCAACTCTTAGTTTTCTTTGTTAATGCAATAGTTTTCTTACTATCAATTTTATCAATCTCTCCTTTTATATTCAGAATTTCAAATTTGGTATTTAATTGGGAGTTTTAATTTGTTCTTTTTCTAGCTTTTTTAGTTGAAAGGCCAATTCATAGATCTTGTCTTTATTTTATGCAAGTAAGCTTCTAGAGATATAAAACTTCCCCTATTAATAGTTTTGACTGCATCCCACAAATTTGCTAAGTTGTTTCATTATTATCATTCTTTTGGACGAAATTATATATTTTGTCTATGATTAATTGTTTCACCTGCTCATTCTTTAGGATTAGATTATTTAGTTTCCAAATCATTTGTGGTCTATTTTCCCTTGGCCATTTATTGCATGTAATTTTTATTGCATCATGACCTGAAAAAAATTCATTTACTATTTCTGCTCTACCACAGGGAGTCTGCACCATCACTTGGAGACTGCACTGCCCTGTGGAGTCCGCACTGCCTGGGTGTCTGTGCTGTCTGCATGGGAGTTTGTGCTCAGCTGATTGTGCTTGGCTGCCTGCCTCCCATTTCCATTTGAAACAGACCTTTTCTGGTGATCTTCAAGATTATCTTCTTCTAATAATTTGTTGTTCTCCCAATATCTGTGGGTTCTACCAGTCTAGAGCTAATTCGGAGACTAGATTTGCTAATTAGTCTGAGGGTGGTAGGAGAAGATCAGAAAGAAACATGTGTCATCTCCACCATCTTAGCTACTGTTTTGGTGATTTTTTAAGGTTGAGGTCTGCTCTTAAGGCAAAGGGGTAACAGATGCTTTAGTTTGCCCTGGAGCCTGTGCTACTGATTAACTTCCAGTGCTGGGTAGGTGCCACCAGGTCCTGTGTTCTTATGAGACTCAGTGGCTTACAATTTGCATTTTGTATTTCCTTTTGGGTGTCTTGCAGCAAATCTCTTGAACCACCAGCTTAAAACTAGGACAAGGTAGCCTAAGAACCTTGCAATAGATTCCCCTATGCATGGATGCTGCAACACCCTGGCTCCCTGCCCTGGCATCCCTACACTGTGGGTTTGGCTCGGCAGCCTCTCCCCTTGCCCAATTGAAATAACCTTTTCTGAATTTCTTTGATAGTATCTTCTTCTGGAAATTTGTGATACTCCAAATATTTCTGGGTTCTGTCACTCCAAAACAATTCACAGGCGAATCTGCTGTTACTTTGAGTGAGGCTTGGAAGAGCTGCCATCTTGGCTCTCCCCTCCCTGAGATTACCTTTTAAATATTTGAAGTTAGTTACTATTTTCTCTTTTTTATTTTTATTTAATATTTTTTTTTTACTTTTTTCTTCCCCAGCCTAAGCATACTCACTTTTAATTAATATGAAATTATTTAAAATACTCATTAGTTTTTCATCCCTCTTATCTGTTCTGCTCTAAATAGGATCCAATTTATAATTATGCCCCCTGAAATATGGTACCCATAAGTACAAAATGTCCAAGTTGTGATCTCACTACAGCAGAACAATACATTTAATGAAAGTAGAGATCTTTTAAAAATTTTTGTATGACTATTTAATAATGGTAGAGTGATTACTTTTACATGTTCAACATTATAGTTGTTTATATGAATTTTGGAAAATAAGAAAAACTGAATTTTTTGATTTTATCTAATTTGCATGCTTTTTGGTCATGCAAGTAAATGTATATCTATATATTTTGATATCTTAATGCATATGTATCCTTTAAAATATATTATTTAAAGTTAAGGACTACAGCAAGCATTTCCATAACAAAATATAATAAAAAAGATGATTCCACTTTTAAAAATTTATTTTTCTCCCCTTTTCCCAAGACGGTTACCATTAGACACAAACATGTTTGTTTACATAAAATTATTCTGTGCATACTTCTATTTAACCATGATATCTCTGGATCTAGATAATGTTTTTCTTCATATGTCCTTTATAGTTAATTCGGGTATTTATAATAGTCAAACTGACTTATTTGCTAGAAAGGTGTTTTAAAAATAATATTGTGGTTACTGTATACAATATTCTCTTGGTTCCGCTCATTTTATTCTTCATTTTTTTATTCAAGTCTTTTCATGTTTTTCTAAGATTATTGAGTTTATCATGCTATTGTATCAAAATCATATACCATAACTTGTACTACTATTCTTCAATTGATGGGCACTCCTGAAATTTCCCTGCCATCACAAAGCTATTATAAAGATTTTAGAATGTGTAGGTTTGGTTTTTTCCTTTTTTCCTCAATCACCTTTGGAAATGTGAGGTATATGTGTGTGTGTGTGTGTGTGTGTATACACACATACATACATACATACATATACATATAAGATATATGTGTATATATGTACATACATATATACATATAAGATATATATGTGTGTGTATATATATATATACATATATATATCTTAAGACTATAAAATATTTTAAATGCATCTCCAAGGATAGCTTAGTTCAAAATCCACCTTATTATCAAGTAAGGCATAAAGCAGGCAAACATTTGTTCATCAAAAAGATTTACAGATATGATTGAAAATGGTACACAAAGTTCCAATAAAAGAGATTCCCTTACAGATTGTAAAGTTCTTAAAATGTTTCTGGTTGTGGATTACACTATAATGATGCTTTCTTAAGAAGAAGCATATTCATTCAAGAGATTGGTTTAACAATTCATATGGAAAAATGATTGAAAGGAAACCTATTAAGTCAGTCAATCAGTATATACTTCAGGTAAGTATATACTTATAGATGAATAGTAAGTTGCACCTTGAATAAGAGAACAAGGGCATCATGGATTGCATTTGGGGCTCTATTCAGACATTTTGCAGTATTTATTCTCAAGATACTCTCTTCTGGCATAGTCTATCTTCACATTAATATTTTCTGAATGGTGCTACATGGAATATCCCACCAAGAGAAGAATATAAATTGTGAGCAACCCAGAAGGAAATGAATAATTATGTAATGGGATTAAATTGCCCAGTGTATTATCATTAATGATGTGCTCATAAATAGCAAGCATAAAATATCATCAAGAAAAAATGTGACTGGAAAAGATGTGGGTCAATCTTGTAACTACAATGAAATGATGAAATGCTCTGCTGATAAAAATGAAATATTGGAAGAACCATACAGAAATATCTTTTCTATTAGTTTGATCTTCTATGGGAATTACATGAAATGAATGCACAAGAATAGAAAAAAGCAAAAAGTTCTGTATAGATTACGATCTTCACAGCCAATGTCAGCAATGAGTCAAAAATATTTCAAAGCAGGTATATATCTGCTTTGACCAAGAAATGTTATGTGTATATATTTATATTTATAGACCTGCATGCAAACATATTTATTTATTTTAAAGGACTTAATAAGAAACATCTCAAGCTCATAAATTTTTTACATAGAATGGTTAAGTTTGTAGGATTTTGTCATAAATATTTAATAGTAGTTATATGTTAAATAGAAGATAATATATGAGTTAATCATTGAAAAATAAGATATGCCCTTTACTCTGCAAGACATCCACAATAAGTCCAGAAGGGAAAGACAAATAGAAACAATAAATGAACATTATGAAATAACACATCAATATATATTTAAGTGCTAGTATACTCTCCCTGGACACTCCTTTATTTATATTGTTTTCTATTTTAATATATTATAATATAATACTATGTGCCTGGCACATAGTAATTAGTAGATATTTTATTCATTCATCATACCTGAATTCATTTATTCATAGAAGAGGGATGTGAGTGATCATTGGAATCATCCATGAAAAAATTATGAATTATATAGGTCTTGGTCTAGACTTTTAAGGATAGGAGTTGGGGGGAGCAATCCACAGATAATATGAAAAAAGATAAAGAGGTGCACTCAATGATGGTATATTTGAGGAGAATCTTACTAGCCTGGAGGATTAATGTTGTTGAATACCTGGCAAAAGAAAAATAAAATTGCAAAATATTGGAAAGGTCTTTAAAAATTGGCTAATTTTCTCATTTAATGTGAAATTACTTTAGGTTACTTAGAAAGTTAGTGATAAGGAAGTAGCCACAGAATTTTTTCGAGAAGAGTAAGAAAATGAAAGTAGTTCTAATAGCTGCAATTTAAGTGGCAGTTTAAGATTTTCAAAGCATTTTATATACATTATGTCATTAGAGGAGAAAGAGAATTAAATCAGATCATTTGGGAATATTAGAGTAATCTAGATGCATGGGAAAAAATCCAAATTAATTTCTTTTTCAGAGAAAAATTGAAAAGACTTGATTGACTGAAGAAATGTCCCCAAAGATGTCAAGACATCTACCCTCTATACCCTGGAGAATGTTGATAATTACAGGAAAAATGAAAGTTCACAAATAATAGCAATGAGTAGTAGAAGAAAACCTCAAGTTTTATCTAGTCTACTCCCACTCATTGAATTCATAAAAAAACTGAGTCTTTAGATAGGTAAAATTTCCTAAGATAGCATAAATAATATGTCAGAGCCAGGATCGAATCCTTGCTCTTTTTATTTCAACTTTAGTGTCTTTTCATTTTTTTTTTTCTTTCTTGCAAAGGCCAGCTTAGTTTTAGAAAATATGATGGATGTCAATTAAGAAATGTGGGGTTGAAAATGGTAGTTGGTCACATAGGCAGAAATATTCAGTAGGAGTTATGTTATCTATTCTGGAGAACAATTTAGAACTATGCCCAAAGGGCTATCAAAGTGTGCATACACTTTGATCCAGCAGGGTTTCTACTGGACTTCTATCCCAAAGAGATCATATAAAAAGGGAAAAAGATGCACATGTGCAAAAATGTTTGTACCAGTCCTTTTTGTAGTGGCATGACAGGAAAAGAAAACCTGTACTCCTTTTCAAGAAAGGTGTATTTGCTATCACTGTTCTTTCTGCAAAGTGGAAAAAACAAGCAAACTTACTATGTTCTATATCATATCCACTGTTAATTTAAATAAACTGTAAAGACTCTCAAGCTGTAGTCATAAAAGCATAATACTTTGTTCACAAAGGCTTACTGGAGATAGGTATTGCATAAAATAAAAACTAAGAAAAGCATTATGTATGTAAGTAGAAACCTCTCAAATTTCTCCCCTCTTTTCATATGAGAATACTCACTAATGAGCTGCATGAATGTTTATAGTGGGTGGGTAGCAAATAAATCCCTTGCTGCTTTTATCAAAATGGAGCTGACTATATTAAAAGTGGGAAAATAACTCTATTATTAGATTATCTTGCTCATCTCTCTCTCACTGAATGATTATTTCTCACTATTATAACTCTCAAACTTAGTTTTATTTCCTTTAACATTTAAAAGCTAAAAATTTCAATGCATTTAACCTATTTATTCCTGTGTTTTTGAAATTACAATCAAATGTGTGAATCTAGTTCTTCTTGCTGTTTGATTAAAAGAATGTTCAAAGTTATCTCTATCTCTAAATAACTACATGAATAAAATAGAGAAAGAGATCAATGAATTGGGCATGCAAGTAAAACTGCTAAAATAAGAACAAATTAACCCCACAATTAAATCCCAAATTCAAATGAAAGACTAATAAAATTGAAACTAAGAATACTATTGAGCTAATTAATAATACAAGAGCTGGTTTTATGAAAAAACAAACAAAACAGATAAAGCTTTGGTTATATTGATTAGAAAAAGGAAAGAAAATAGCTAAATCACCAGCATCAAAATCAAAAGAATGAACTTACCATCAATGACAAAGAAATGAAAGCAATAATAAGGAGCCTATTTTGCCTAACTTTATGTCAGCAAGTCTGACAATTTACTCAAAATGTATGAAATTTACAAAAGTATAAATTGCCTAGATTAAGAGGAAATAAATTACTTAAATAGTCCCATTTTAGGGACAATTTTAGAAAAAAAATTGAAAAAGCCATTAATGGCTCCTGAGAAAAAATATCCATCAACATATATGGGTTCACAAGTGAATTCTACCAAATATTTAAAGAAATATTAATTCCAATATTATGTAAATTATTTGAAAAAATAAGTAAAGAATGAATATTGCCAAATTCCTTCTTTGACATACATATGATACCTAAAAAAGGAAGAGTCAAAACAGAGAAAGAAAATTATAGCGCAAAATCCCTAATGAATATTGTTGCAAAAAATTTAAATAAAATATTAGCAAACAACTTATCAGTAGGTGTGAAGACTGTGTATTTTTAAATCACCAGGAGTCAGGAATTCAGGTTAGGGGAAAATCGTCAGTCTTTATTCTCAGTGAAGAAGGTGGAAGATAATCGGTGATAGCTATGTGTGCAGCTGAGTCAAGAAGCTAGCTAGATCAGCAGCCACACGACCAGCAGCTAGGAGTATGGAATCCAGGCCCAATCTCTCCCAGCTTCTCTTCCTGTCTCTCTCTCTGCCTCCTCCCACCAAAATCGTCATTTCCTATACAACACATCAGGAATTGCACAGAGAGTGGGCAGGGACCATTCTTTATCCAATCATGTATATTAATAGAGTATAGCCCAATTACTATTTAGCCTCACGTACTTGGGACCTCAGTGCATCAACTCAAATCTCAGCCCATTACAAGTAGGGTAATGAATTATGACCAAGTAAGATTTATACCAGGAATGGAGGGTTGCTTCAATATCAGGAAAACTATTACCAATTAAAAAAAAAAAAAAAAAAAAAAAAAACAGAAATCATCTGATAATCTCAATAGGTGCAGAAATTTTTTTGACAAAATACAACCATTGCATTATTTTTCTAAAACCATCAGCAGGCATTATTTGTAATGGAGAAAAGCTGAAACCATTCGCATTAAGATCAGCAGTGAAACAAGGATGCCAGTTATTCTCACTGTTATTCAACATTGTATTAGAAATGTTGGTTTTAGCAATAAGAAAAGAAAAAGAAATTAAAGGAATTAGAATAGGCAATGAGAAAATAAAACTATCTGTCTTTACAGATGATATAATGATATGCTTATCCTAGAAAATCATCTCAAAACCTACTCAGAAAAATTCATAACATTAATAAAGTTGTAGGATATAAAATAAACCCACAGAAGTCATCAATATTTCTATATATTACTGACAAAACCCAGCAAGCAGCAAGAGATAGAAAGAGAAATTCCCTCTAAAATTACAGTAGAGAAAATAAAATACTTGAGGGTCTATTTGTCAAAACAAAACCAAGAACACAATTACAAAACACTTCTCACACAAATAAAGTCAAATACAACCAATTGAAAAATAGCAATTGCTCATGGGTAGCTTGAGCTAATATAATTAAAAATGACAATTCTATTTAAATTATTTTACTTGTTCATTGCCATACCAATCAAACTACCAAAAAATTATCTTGTAGAAATAGAAAAATGTAACAAAATTCATATGGAAGAACCAAAGGTCAACAATATCAAGAGAATTCATGAAAGAAAAAATACGAAGGATGATCATTTAGCAATACCGAACCCAAAACTATATTATAAAACTGCTGTCATCAAAACCATTTGGTATTGGCTAAGAAATAGAGTGAAAGATCAGTGGAATAGATTAGATAAACATGACATGATAATCAAGACTTTTACTAATCAAGTATTTGTTCAACCCCCAAACTCTAGCTTCTGGAATAAGTATTTGACCAAAATTTTTGGGAAAACTGGAAAACAATGTCAGAAACTTAGCATAAAACTGCATTTCACATCCATATCAAAATAAAGTCAAAGTGGTTACATGATAACAGCATAAAAGATGATACCACAAGTAAAGTAGGAGAGCAAGGAATTATTTACCCATCAGATTTTTGGAGAAAGGAGGAAATTTATGACCAAAGAAGAACTAGAGAGCATTATGAAAGGCAAAATGAACTACTTTAGTTGCACTAAATTAAAAGGGTTTTGCATAAACAAAACCAATAGAAAGAAGATTAAAAAGGAAGTATAAAGCTGGGAAAAAATCTTTACAACCAGTATTTCCATAAAGGTCTCATTTATTAAATATATATAGAACAGTATCAAATTTATAAGAACACAAATCATTCCCCAATTGATAAATAGACAATTTTCAGATGATGAAATTAAAACCATTTATAGTTACATGAAAAAAAATCCTTTTTCGCAAACTTAAGCAGCTCTGAGATACCACCTCACACTTCTCAAATTGGTTAAGATGATAGGAAAAGATAATGACAAATGTTGCAGGAGATGTTGGAAAACTGGGACATAACACAATGTTGTGGAGTTGTGAACTGATTTAACCATTTTGGAGAGCAACTTAGAACTATGCCCAAAGGGTAATTATCAAATTGTGCATAACCTTTGACCTAGCAGTGTCATTACTGAATCTATTTCCCTAGGAAATCATAAAGAAGGGAAAAGAACCCACATGAGCAAATTTGTAGCAATTCTTTTTGTGATAGCAAAGAACTGGAAAATGAATAGATGGCCATCAAGTGGGGAATGACTGAACATGCTATGGTATATGATGAAAATGGAATATCATTTTTCTATAAAAATTATGAACTTGCTGATTATAGAAACATCTAGAAAGATGAACTGATGCTGAGTGAATCAAGCAGAACCAATACACAATAAAAGGAAGCATATGCAATGATCAACTATGAAAGACTTGGTTCTTCTCAATGGTTCAATGATCCAAAGCAATCCCAATAGACTTTGGACAGAAAATGCCATCTGCATCCAGAAAAAGAAATAAGGAGGGACAGCTAGGTGGTGCAGTGGAAAGAGTACCAGCCCTGAAGTCAAGAGGACCTCAGTTCAAATCTGATCTCAGATACTTACCTCTTCCTAGCTATATGACCCTGGGCAAGTCACTTAACTCCATTTGCCTCAGGAAAAAAAAGAAAGAAAAAGAAATAAGGAGACTGAATGTCAATGAACACATACTATGTTAACTTCTTTTTTCTGTGTTTTTTTTTTTTTTGTTATTGTTTTTGTTTGTTTCTCCCATGGTTTTTCCCTTTTGCTCTGATTTTTCTCCCCCAACATGATCATAAAGCAATGCATAGAAAAATAAATAAATTAAAACAAAATAAAACAAAGTTAGCTCTAATCTTCTAATTATGTTCTTAAAAAAACCCCTCAGAATTCATGGAAATAATTTTTTGTTGATAACTGTTTTCTAGAAGATAAATATTTCTGGTTATTTTGTAATATAAACACACACATACACATATATGTGTGTATATATATATATATAATTTTATGAGTGATACTATCTTAATTGATAGTGTCTTCCTATATAGTAGATCTCCATACCTATGTTTGATGTATTTATATCATTGTGATTGGTAGTAATGGTGTGTAACTACCCCAAAATCTTATCAGTAACATAATTTTAGAAAATTGCCTCAGAGCACTGAGAGATCAAATGACTTGCTAGTTAACATGTCAGATCAGAGCTTCCACTTCTCTACCCATTGAACTACTCTGCCTAGAGAGAGGCAGGAAGACAAGTGTAAATCTTGGTCAAGACAATCACTAGCTTTGAGACCATGAACACATCAAGTAACATTTCTCAACCTCAGTTTCCTCTTTTATAAAATGAAGGTTTTTGCTGTTAAAAGGTTATTGTAAGAACCAAATTAAGTAATATATGGAAAGTGCTCTGCAAATCTTATTTACAAAAAGTATAGCTACTATTATTATTATTCTTTTCTAAAACATAAACACAATGATCAGTGATGGAGAATTTTTTCCACTTTGCAAACTTTTATATATGTTTGGAGGTTTTTATTTTAGATCACAGCACTTTATTTTAATAGGCCAAGATTAAAAAAAAAAAGCAAGTATTTATAAATTACCATTATTTAGTTTGTTAGTCATAAGCTTAGATCACACTGAAATATACATGTCAATTTGATGTTCTCTGTTATGGTTATTACATTCTAAATGTCATTGCAATACTGCCAGTGTTGCCATGGTAACCATTTTTTGTTAAATAAGATATGTAAAAGCATCTCACTGAAAGCAGACTTTGTTTTTATATGGGGGAGAATGAAAATAAATTGACTTCATTGCTGAGTTCTTTCTCATCTATAAAATGGGGATAAAACTAGGACCTATGTAATAGTCTTGTAATGATCAAATGAGTATTTTATATATATATATATATATATATATATATATATATATATATATATAAAATGATTGAATATTATGTATACATAAAATGCTTTGTAAACCTTACAGTGATATATAAATGTTAGCTAATATTAGAAAGTTACTCCTATAAAATAGGAGTAAAACAAAAGAGACAAAAAGTTCACTATTATTTAAAGATGTAACTATTGGGAGGAATTAGAAGAGTTGCATTATGACTTGACTAGGATCTCTGATATTAACAGGATAGTTTAAAAGGGAAAGAGTTTAGAAGGGAAGCTAGTAGGCTGAGGGAAGGAAGGAAGAGAAATGTTATGTGCTCTTACAAACACATCTATATACACACCCACATGTATACCTACACCCTCCCCACACTCACACACACATATATGTCTGTGTATATAGGTATGAATATATGTATATATATAATATACAAATATAGATATATACAAATATAACTATAATACATATATAATATATGTATATATAATAAATATGTATACACACACACACACACACACATATATATATATATGACTGTTTTGGATTGGATTCATGATTTCATTGGGACAGGAAACCCCAGATAAAAAAACTCCTTCTATTAATACTCTGCAAATTTAAATCTTAGACTATAAAAAGATTACAGCCAATAAGTGCTTGAATCAAGGGGGTCTTGATGTCAAGGCCAACTATATTCACTACACAAAAATTACTGTTAAATCAGAAAATTTCATCACCAAAGTTCTTGATGCAATCAAGTAGTTTAATATGAGAAATGGATATAATTTTCTTCATAGAAATTATATTAAAGAAGATGAATTACCATTTTCTTTGTTAGTGTAGTCTCTGAACCATGGGACTCTTTCATCTGAGTAACAGTGGAATCTTTCCTAAATCTTTTCTTTCCTCCATAAGAACTTAAATTCCATGACAGCAGGGACTGTTACATTTATATATGTGCCTTCATACAAGTACCAATAATTAACACTTAAGAAATACAATTTAATTCATATGATTAAATATTAATAATTCATAGTTAAATATAATCATTTGGAATGCACATCACATTATTCACAATCACTATATAAGGCATCTAGTGCTAGTATTACTCCCATTTTACAGATGAGTAAATTAAAGTTTAGAGTGGTTAATTGACTTGTTCAGGATTTACTGATCTTCTGAATTCAAGCCCAATGTCCTTTCTATTATATCCTTGCACATCATGCACATGTTGATGAACTGCATCTTGGTGAACTGGTTTGTCTTTTGTTAGAGTCGGTGGATTTGCTCCTTCACCAATTCAGTTGAGCTTAACTATTTTTGTTTTTGTTTTATAGAAAAAAATGAGAAGCAGATTCAGATGGGCTAGATTTGGAATAAACTTAAGGTGACCCAGAATTTTCCAATGCATATGCTTCAAACTTGTCCATTTTGATCTGGTATCCATCTGTCTGTCTGTCTATCTATCTATCTATTTATCTCTCTATTTAATCATGTACTAATCCAGTCATTTTATCTATTCATTCTATCTCTCCATCTATTTAAAACAGTCAAGACAATTTTAAATTGCATTTCTGACATTTCCTAATTGTGCAACCATGGGCAAATTTCTTAATCTCTCCAAGATGCAATTTTCTCTAGTATCTATCTTAGAGCACTACTGTGAGCATATTATAAGACAATATGTGTAATGGGCTGAGGCTTGAGTTGATGCACTGAGGTCCCAAGTACATGAGGCTAAATAGTAATTGGACTATACTCTATTGTTATACATGATTGGATAAAGAATGGTCCCTGCCCACTGTCTGTTCAAGTCCTGATGTGTTGTACAGGAAATGACGATTTTGGGGGGTGGAGGCAGAGACAGGAACAGGAAGAGAAGCTGGGAGAGATTGGGCCTGGGTCCATTCTCCTGGCTGCTGGTCGTGTGGCTGCTGCTCTAGCTAGCTTCTTGACTCAGCTGCACACATTGCTATCACCGATTCTCTTCCACTTCCGATCCTTCTTCACTGAGAATAAAGACTGACGATTTTCCCCTAACCTGAACTCCGGACTGCTGCTGATTTTGAAATACGCGATCTTCACAAATATGCATAAAGAAATTGGTTCAATTTATAAACTCCAGCTATCATTATTTCTGTTTTTGTAACCTTTATGTTAGATTTTAGATTCAGGGAGAGACTTAGGACTGACAAGTCTTTAAAAGGATTAACAGAATCATATGATCCTAAAATTCTAGAGTCTGAAGAGACCTTGAAGATCATTTTGTTGAACCCAATAATTTTCCAGATGAGGAATTTTTTAGTTGAACATTCTGAAAATATTATTATTTGTAAAACATCCTTTAAAAATGTTTCAGAGTTCTGATTAGCTTATAGAATGTTTAGTATCTATAATAAAACATTTCTTTTATATCTTCTTGTTTTGTGTAGGTAACTTTTTCTTTTAATGTTGTGCCAGAAAATACAAGATTTGGCAGGCTTTACCAAGCTAAATGGGTTTTGAATATGAGTTCAATGAGACTATGTATCTATGCATTAAGTGTGGATAAATTCATCACCAGAAGTTTGACTACAAGGCCATGAATTTTCTGGCCATAGCAGCTCATACATTCATTGACTAAAGAGTGCAGGGTATACCATATGTTTTTATTCAACAACATCTTATTGATATCTCTACCTCAACTATTCTACTAATCCCTATCTGTTCTCACACTGCTGGCAAAGTACTTTTTCCTCAAGCACACATCTGACTTGTGACTCTCCTGCCTAACTCACACCTGTGGCTTCCTAATTGCTTCCTTCTAGGATAAAATATAAATTATTCTGTTTAACTTTTAAAAGTCCTATGCAGCCTTCTCCCCATCTCTCTTGCCTGCTTCAGTGAACTTTGTTCCCCTTCCTGCCCTCTGTGATTGAGTCAAGTCAGCCTTTTTGCCACTCACTCATACATTCCATATCCCTTCTCTGGCCTTTGTTCCAGGCATCCTGCATGCCTGAATTCCATTCCCTTTACCTCTTCTCATATAGGCTTCTCATTTAAGTTATAGCTATGACACACTCTTGCCTTAAGCCTTCTGATTACTCCAATTTCTTTCCAAATCATCTTGTATTTAAGTATTTTATATGTATTGTTATTTTATCTATATTTATCTTCATATTATTTATATCTTTATATATTTTATTTATCTTTATATTTATGTACTATTTAATGTGCTTATTTTCCCTTTTGAATGTAAAATCTTCATAATTAGAGATTGTTTCATTGTTTGTACTTATGTCCCCAGTGTAACAAAGTACACACATATGTTTACTTGGTCCTTCACGAAGTATCTGTATTGATGAAATCACAGAGTACACATGTATTTATTATGCACATATCCATTAATATATTATACTTTTTTCTAATGGATCTATATTTTAATATCCAGAAATAGTAACGAAAACAAATATTACAATGTACTTATTCTCACAGCTAAAACCTGGCAGAAACAAGAAGGTGAAGAATGATATTGGATATGCTTGAAAGTAGGAATGAAAAACTTTCCAATGTTGATTCATCAATATATTGCCTTGTGAATAAGCACACAATAGTGGGCCAGTGAATTGGAAAGACTCCTGATTTTTGTGTTGCTTTTTCTCTATTTTAAGACCCTCATTTCCCCCCTTTCATTCTCCTCCCCCAAAGCTATTCAAAAGGCATTCTCATTACCTTATTTTTATGCGGGGGAAATCTTTCATCTTCATTTTATTTCTCTCACTCTAAGAAAACAAAAAGTATTGAAACCCAAATTTCAGCATTGGGAAAGTGCTAAAGTATTGTATAGAATGTCTAGATTTTCTTTATATCCAGAAGTAGACACCGTTATCTTATTGATGAGTTACTATTTTTGAGAATTCATTTTTAGAAACAATACTTCAACTAAATTTTATTATATTTTTAGATGCAAGGTATTGTGTAAAAATGAGAATCCTTGCTTTCAAAGGGCTTACATTCTACTAGCAGAGAGTTACAGTGTGCACACCTTTGTGTATAGTATAAGAAAAATTGTAGAGGGAGAGAACACTAACAACTGTGTAGAGACAGGAAGCAAGGTTTTATGGTGAAGCCTTAAAAATATGTATAATTAAAACTTTCAGTGGGTTGACTCCTTAGACAGTTTAATCTGCTTCTTCCTGATTTTATAACAAACAACCAGTTGAAAAGTGAAAAAATAAATAAATTGAATAGTCATTTTATCTACATACTGCCAAATAAACATATTTTTATGGAATAAAAAAATGGAATTGATTGGTTGTTTTGACATAATCTAGACAGCCTGAGGATAAAGCATTGTTTGCACAAAGGAAAATGTCCTCTGTTGAATATTTGAAATGATTGACTTTATCTCAGACTCATAACTAATTCCATGAGAATAGAAGCAGGTGCTTATCTAGAAAGATACTGATTTTCTCTGTGGTTATTGCTTTTTAAGCAGCAAAATACAGTATAGGAAAGTTAGGTATTTTCCCATAACTATTTATTTCCTTCCAGGGTAATAGGCTTTTTGTGGTAGCTCAGTAAAATTGATAACTTTCTATTATGATGATGTTTAGTATGCCACAGGAAAAGGGGCACACAAATTTAAACACTTCTTGGTAGATCAAAGTCATATTTTTTGAGAGTTCATAGTGTTCATCATCCCTATTTTCTGGGTTGCAGCTTCAGTATTTATTATGGTTTTCTAAAGTAATATTGTCAGCCCATCTGAATTTCTTTCAGTTCTGAGCTCATTTATATAGCTGATTTTTATTTGACATTGAGAGGACTATGACATGAAAACAAGGGGGAAAAGTAAACACTATTCCAGGAACTATATGAAAAAAAACCCAAGTTATCAGTAGAAATTATTCAGGAAAAAAAAACTATTATTAAGGAAGAATAGGACCAACTTCTAGTATTCTCACAGACTAGGACCCAGTTTATTCCCTGCCCTCTCACTTCTTTGTCTTTTAATGTCTTACAGGTGGGATTCTGTTCCAAATGACCAATATGTGCAATTGTAGCCAGAGATTTCAATATCCAGACCAACTTACTAAAACAAAATATGTCATGATAATGTCTTAGGAAATTTAACATATTGCCAGATTGTAAAGTTATTGGAATAAATATCAAAATTAAAAGAAAATTAGAAATATCAAGATGAGAAAAAAAATATGGAATACAACAAAAGATCTCCAAATTAACTTATTAAAATAAACCATTGCCACCAAAAAAGAGAGAAATAGATAAATGAATGGACATCAGCATGTATAATCACCACTGATATTTAATGCACAATGCAATTGCCAAAACAAAGAAGCTAAAACAAATCCAAGCTAAGACTAGTTCAAATGGAAAAACATAGTTACAAGGGCAACACCAGCTTAGAGTATAAAACAATTTGCAAAACATTATGCATGAAGAAGGTGAAAGATTATGAGTAATACCATTATATCCTCATAAAATAGTATGAACAAGTGAAGAAAAAAATAAACATTTTCCCCTGAAAGCTTAATTCAAGACTCAATACAGAATATCTGACAGAATTTCTATCACATAAAATAGAGATACTTCTTTCTCCTACCCTGTGAAAAATAAGAATTATTGGATCTATTCTGCAGACTTCATATTTAATTAAAAATCATAGCACACTTCTACATTCCTTTATAATTCACTATTATAGTGCAACAAGTAGTGCAAATAGTATTATTTCTATTTTATACACAATAAAATTGAAGTTCAGGAAAAATTTAGGTGTGCAAGGTCACAAAACTAACAAATGTTCAACCTGGGTCTTGAATGTCTTCCAACTGTTTTCAATATTCTTTCCTCTTTTCATACATTCAAAAATATACGTAAATATAGCACTCATATAAATTTATATGAGAATTTGGAGAAAGGATTTGACAAGAGAGGTGGTAGAATGAATGAAGGAATTGGTTTGGAATCAGAGACTCTGAGTATGAAGACCTGTTCTGCCATGATTTTCTTTGTGACTTTAATTTTTTCATTTAAATATGAGATAATTCTCCTAAGGCAGGAGTTATCTAAATATGGTCCAGTATGCTTTCAAAGGCCTTGTAAAGTTAACTTCATAATAGTACAGTCAAAAGAGTTCTAGGAAGATGAGTTCAAATCTTAAAACACAATAGCTGTGTGATCTTGGGCAAGTCATGTAATCTATCTGCCTCAGTTTCTTCAACCATAAAATAATATAATAGTTATTATTTCACAGGATTATTATGAGGAACAAACGAGATGATATTTCTAAAATACCTGGCTTGTGGTAGGTGTTTTTCTTTCTTCAAAGACATTTTGATTTTTTAATATTCAATAACTTCTAGAAATGCAAAGTGGTTCTGAGACCAAAATGTTTGAGAACTGTCTAGTTGATCTTTGAAGTCCCATCTAGCTCTATTATTAACTTTATGAATGATTTTATTCTATGTTGCATAGGTGTACATTCTTCTGCCGAACATTTGTTCAAGGATCTATCAGTCCCATTGCTTCTCACTTCCAGGATCTATGTGACAAAGACATACCTGGGAGGGGGTTATCAAAATGTTAATTTGAGGAAGAAGCACTGAATTCTGATTCTTCGCCTTTATCTTGTGTGTGTGTGTGTGTGTGTGTGTGTGTGTGTACACATACAATGGAAACCAATGTAATTCTTTTCAGAATAATATTTTAAAGTATTTGATGGATATACTCAATTTCAATTAGAAGTTAGTGAAAATAAACAATTTTTTCAATCTAAGTTCACAGACTTTTGAGATTTATTCATAGATTTCTTGGGGGTGGGAAGAATCCATGGGCCCCGGTTTAAAATCTTTGAACTAAGGAAAGGTCAGACAAGTGGAAAGAGAATCAAGAATGTGTAGACTTATAAAAATTCAGAGATGAGAGACATTACAGAATAGGTGATGTGTCATAATAAAAAAGCACTTGCTCTGAAGCTAAAAGACTCAGGTTGAAATATGCTTCTGACTACTTATGTGACCTTGAGCAAGGGATTTAACTTCCTTAAACCTCAGTTTTCTCATCTGCAAAATCAGGGTATCTCATCTCATGTCACTTCCATCTCTAATTTTAAGATCCTAAAATTCCATTAGATAAAGTAAAAAAGCAAGAAATCAAGGAATTATGCCCAAAGAGTTATTAAATTACCTATCTCCCTTCACTCAGAGATACCATTAGTTAATCTCTTTCCAAATTAAGGAAAATGTGTTCTAAAATGTTTATAAATTAAAAATTAAGAAAAAAGGGAATAACCTATGTGCTCGGAAATGCTCATAACAGCTCTACTTTGTGGCACAGAACAGGAAGTTGAAGGATGTTTGTCAGTTGGGGAATGGCTAAATAAGTTGTGGTATATGATTGTGATGACATTACTTACTATGCTATAAAAAGTATGAGCTAAATGATTTTAGAAAAACAGGGAAAGACTTATATGAACTATTGAAGAGCAAAATGGGCAGAATCAAGAGAAAATTGTACACAGTAATAGCAAGTCCTTTAAGAACAAATTTGAGTGCATAAATTGTTTTGATTATTATAAATATCAAATTAATTATAAAAGACATATGAAGGAAGACATTATCTGCATTCAAAGAAAGAACTGATAACTAGAAAAATATATATATATATATATAATATTGCACACACACTTGTATATATATATATATATATATATATATACACACACACACACACATACAATATAATAATAATCCACTATCCATCGATCCATCCCTACATTTATATATCTATTTGTGTCTAATAGCATGCATTTCTGGAGGGGATATGAGGAGGGAAGAAAAAAAATAAATTTTTGTGATAATTTTGTTGTACACTTAAAAGGAATAGTAAGTTGCACATAGTACATTTAAAGTTTCATGTAGAGGTCCAGAACTCTTAAAAGGTGTACTTGAATCAAAGACAGCAGGGTATTTATAGTTAAGCCCCTACTCAGTGTGAGATTATGATTCTCTAAACATATACTTAATGTGATATGGGAATGTAGAGGCACATGCTCAGTGTGCTGTAGTGATGTAATTGTACCGCAGGGGTCCTCAAACTTTTTAAATAGGAGGCCAGTTCACTGTCCCTCAGACTGTTGGAGGGTCAGACTATAGTAAAAACAAAAACTTTGTTTTGTGGACCTTTAAATAAAGAAACTTCATAGACCTGGGTGAGGGGGATAATCGTCCTCAGCTGCCGCATCTGGCCCACGGCCATAGTTTGAGGACCCCTGTGAGGTATTTAAGGGAGTATCAGACACAGAAAGAGTTTCTCTCAACCACAGACACAGAAGAGTCTCAGACACAGACACAGTGAAGATTCGGGACTCCATCTTTGACTAGTCTTGTGGTGCTTTCCTGCCTTCATCACTCTTCCACTAAGACCAAGGACTTGGGCTGATCCCAAGATCCTCCAGAAAGTGAGCCTGGTTATTACAGTTTCATATACAATCATCTTTTTATTGTTCTGTCTTATGGAAATAAATACTTGTTTTAGTCTATAAGTTAAACTTAAAAAAGATATATAGATATATGTACTGGTATCTCTCTCTCTCTCTCCATATATATATCTATATCTATATATATATATATAGATATAGATATTACAGATATAGCTATATCTATCTATATAAAAGACAAAGACTAAGGATAGACAATGGATTCTTAGTTCCTCTCCCCCTCATCCCCGTTGACCCTTTTGGAAGTTAGGTCAAGCTCATTGGATCCCTTCTCAAAATAATGTTTTAATGAATAAAACACAATATGTATAAAGGAATCTGGTTATGTTAAAATACAATTTTCTTTTTTTTTTTTTTTAATTTTTTATTTAATAGCCTTTTATTTACAGGATATATACATGGCTAACTTTACAGCATTAACAATTGCCAAACCTCTTGTTCCAATATTTCACCTCTTAACCCCCCCCCACCCCCTCCCCTAGATGGCAGGATGACCAGTAGATGTTAAATATAATAAAATAGAACTTAGATACACAATAAGTATACATGACCAAAACATTATTTTGCTGTACAAAAAGAATCAGGCTCTGAATTATTGTACAATTAGCTTGTGAAGGAAATCAAAAATGCATGTGTGCATAAATATAGGGATTGGGAATTTAATGTAATGGTTTTTAGTCATCTCCCAGAGTTATTTTTCTGGGCATAGCTGTTCAGTTCATTAACTGCTCCATTAGAAATGATTTGGATTGATCTCGTTTGCTGAGGATGGCCTGATCCATCAGAACTGGTCATCATCTAGTATTGTTGTTGAAGTATATAATGATCTCCTGGTCCTGCTCATTTCACTCCAGCATCAGTTCGTGTAAGTCTCTCAGGCCTTTCTGAAATCATCCTATTGGTCATTTCTTACAGAACAGTAATATTCCATAATTTTCCATATACCACAATTTATTCAGCCATTCTCCAACTGATGGACATCCATTCAGTTTCCAGTTTCTAACCACTACAAAAGGGCTGCCACAAACATTCGTGCACATACAGGTCCCTTTCCTTCTTTATAATCTCTTTGGGATATAATCCCAGTAGTAACTACTGCTGATCAAAGGTATGCACAGTTTGATAACTTTTGAGCATAGTTCCAAACTACTCTCCAAAATGGTTGGATTCGTTCACAACTCCACCAACAATGCATCAATGTCCCAGTTTTCCGCATCCCTCAACAATCATCATTATTTTTCCTGTCATCTTAGCCAATCTGACAGGTGTGTAGTATCTTAGAGTTGTCTTAATTTGCATTTCTCTGATTAATAATGACTTGGAGCATCTTTTCATATGACTAGAAATAGTTTCAATTTCTTCATCTGAGAATTGTCTGTTCATATCCTTTGACCATTTTCAATTGGAGAATGGCTTGATTTTTATAAATTAGAGTTAATTCTCTATATATTTTGGAAATGAGGCCTTTATCAGAACCTTTGACTGTAAAATATTTTCCCAGTTTATTGCTTCCCTTCTAATCTTGTCTGCATTAGTTTTGTTTGTACAAAAACTTTTCAGTTTGGTATAATCGAAATTTTCTATTTTGTGATCAGTAATGATCTCTAGTTCTGCTTTGAGTCATAAAGACCTTCCCTTCCACAGGTCTGAGAGGTAAACTATCCTATGTTCCTCTAATTTATTAATAATTTCATTCTTTTATGCCTAGGTCATGAACCCATTTTGACCTTATCTTGGTGTCGTGACGTTAAGTATGGATCAATGCCTAGTTTCTGCCATATTAGTTTCCAATTTTCCCAAGCAATTTTTATCAAACAGTAGTTCTTATCCCAAAAGCTGGGGTCTTTGGGTTTGTCAAAGACTAGAGTTGCTATATTTGTTGACTGTTTTATCCCTTGAACCTAATCTATTCCACTGATCAACTAATCTATTCCTTAGCCAATACCAAATAGTTTTGGTAACTGCTGCTCTATAATATAATTTTAGATCTGGTACAGCTAAGCCACCATCATTTGATTTTTTCATTAATTCCTTGAAATTCTTGACCTTTGTTTTCCATATGAACTTTGTTGTTATTTTTCTAGGTCATTAAAATAGTTTTAGAGTCTGATTGGTATAGCGCTAAATAAATAGATTAGTTTAGGTAATATTGTCATCTTTATTATATTTGACTCGCCTATCCAAGAGCATTTAATATTTTTCAATTAGGTTAGATCAGACTTAATTTGTGTGAAAAGTGGTCTGTAATTTTGCTCATATAGTTTCTGATTTTCCCTTGGCAGATAGATTCCTAAATATTTTATATTATCAGTAGTTACTTTAAATGGAATTTCTCTTTGTAACTCTGACTGTTGGATTTGTTAGTGATATATAAGAATGCTGATGACTTATGTGGGTTTATTTTATAACCAGCAACTTTGCTAAAGTTGTGGATTATTTCTAATAACTTTTAGCTAGAATCTCTGGGGTTCTCTAAGTATACCATCATGTCATCGGCAAAGAGTGATAATTTGGCTTCCTCATTGCCTATTCTTATTCCTTTAATCTTTTTCTCAGCTCTTACTGCTATAGCTAGTGTTTCTAATACAATATTAAATAGGACCGGTGATAGTGGGCAACCTTGTTTCCTCAGATCTTATTAGGGAATGGTTGCAGTTTGTCTCCATTACATATGATGCTTACTGATGGTTTAAATAGATGCTGCTGATTATTTTGAGGAAAAGTCCATTTATTCCTATACTCTCAAGTGTTTTTAATAGGAATGGATGTTGGATTTTATCAAATGCTTTTTCTGCATCTATTGAGATGATCATATGGTTTTTGTTAATTTGGTTATTAACCTGGCCAATTATATTGATAGTTTTCCTAATATTGAACCAGCCCTGCATTCCTGGTATAAATCCTACTTGATCATAGTGTATTATCTTGGAGATGATTTTCTGTAGTCTTTTTGCTAATATCTTATTTAAGATTTTAGCATCAATATTCATTAGGGAGATTGGTCTATAATTTTCTTTCTCTGTTTTCAAGCCTACCTGGTTTGGGTATCAGTACCATGTCTGTGTCATAGAAGGAATTTGGTAGGACTCCTTCATTCCCTATTTTATCAAATAATTTATATAGCATTGGGGCATAATTGTTCTTTAAATGTTTGGTAAAATTCACATTAAATCCATCTGGTCCTGGGGATTTTTCTTAGGGAGTTGTTTAATTGCCTGCTCTATTTCTTTTCTGAAATGGGACTATTCAAGCAATTTACTTCCTCCTCTGTTAGTCTGGGAAGTCTATATTTTGGAGGTAGTCATCCATTTCACTTAGGTTATCAAATTTATTGGCATAAAGTTGAGCAAAATAACTCCTTATTATTTCTCTAATTTCCTCTTCATTGGTGGAAAGTTCTCCCTTTTCATTTTTAAGACTACTAATTTCATTTTCCTCCCTCCTTTTTCTAATCAGATTTACCAAAGGCTTATCTATTTTGTTGGCTTTTTCATAGAACCAACTCTTAGTTTTATTAATTAGTTCAATAGTTTTTTTACTTTCAATATTTTTAATTTCTCCTTTTAATTTTAGAATTTCAATTTAGTATTTGATTGGGCGTTTTTAATTTGGTCTTTTTTTAGTTTTTTTAGTTGCAAGCCCAATTCATTAATCTTTTCTTTCTCTGTTTTATTCAAGTAAGCCTCTAAGGATATAAAATTCCCTCTTATTACCGCTTTGGCTGCATCCTACAAATTTTGGTATGATGTCTCATCATTGTCATTATCTTGAGTGAAATTATTAATTGTATCTATAATTTGCTGCTTCACCCAATCATTCTTTAAGATGAGATTGTTTAGTTTCAATTACTTTTTGGTCTATTTCCCCCTAATTTTTTGTTGAATGTAGTTTTTATTGCATCATGATCTAAAAAGAAAGCATTTACTATTTCTGCTTTCTTGCATTTAATTTTGAGGTCTTTATGTCCTAATATATGGTCAATTTTGAATAGGTTCCATGAACTGCTGAGAAGAAAGTATATTCCCTTCTATCTCCATTCAATTTTCTCCACAGATCCAACATACCTAATTTTTCTAATATTCTATTTACTTCTTTAATTTCTTTCTTATTTGTTTTGTGGTTTGATTTGTCTAATTCTGAGAGTGCAAGGTTGAGATGTCCTACTATTACAGTTTTGTTGTCTATTTCTTCTTGCAACCTCTTAACTTCTCCTTTAGGAAGCTGAGTGCCATACCACTTGGTGCATATATGTTTAATATTGATATTGCTTCGTTGTTTATGCTACCCTTTAGCAGGATGTAGTTTCCTTCCTATATCTCTTTTAATTAGATCAATTTTTACTTTTGCTTGATCTGAGATAAGGATAGGCTACCCTACTTTTTTGACTTCACCTGAAGCATAATAGATTTTGCTCCAGCCTTTTACCTTTACTCTATATGTATCCCCCTGCTTGAAATGTGTTTCTTGTAAACAACATATTGTAGGGTTCTGACTTTTGATCCAGTCTGCTATCTGCCTCCTCTTTATGGGAGAGTTCATCCCATTCACATTTATGCTTAGAATTACTAAATCTGTATTTCCTGCCATCCTAACAACCCCAGATTGTGCTTTACTTATTCTTGCCTCCCCACCCTCTTTCCCCTTTTAAACTTATGTACCCCTCTTGTATCACGATACTTATCTCTCTTTATAATCCCTCCCTCCCCCCTTTGATTCTTTCCCCTTCCTTCCCTTATTACTCTTTCTCTTTTCCTTTTCCTCTCCCCGTTTTTAATGAGGCAGAGAGAATTTTCTCTAAAACAAATGTCAATTATTTTTTCTTTGAGCCAACTCTGATGAGAGTAAGATTCACACAATGTTCCTCCCCTCTCTAAATTCCCTCAGATATGATAAGTTTCCTTTGTCTCTTTGTGGGATGTGGTTTCCCTCTTTTTATCCCTCCTTCCCACCTTATTCTGCCATCATCCCTTTTCCATATCTACTTCCCTTTTTATGTTATTTCAGTACAATCAAATTATACATGATATTCTTTTGTATATCCACAACAGAAATACAATTCTCAAGAGTTATTTTTACCTTTTCTGCATCTCTTGAGTTCTATTCTTGGAGATCAAATTTTTGTTTAATTCTGGTTTTCTTCAGAAACAAATGGAATTCATTTGTTTCATTAAATGTCCATCTTCTTCCCTGGAAGAAAATGCTCAGCTAGCTGGGTAGTTTATTCTTGGCTGCATCCCAAGTTCTTGTGCCTTTCAGATATCATATTCAGGCCCTTCTTTCCTTTAATGTAGATGCAGCCAGATCTTGGGTGATCCTTATTGTAGCACCTCGGTATTTAAATAGGTTTTTGGCTGCTTGTAAAATTTTTTCCTTAATCTGATAGTTCTGAAATTTTGCCACAATATTCCTTGGGGTTTTTATTTTAGGGTTTCTTTCAGAAGGTGTTCGATGAATTCTTTCAATGCCTATTTTACCTTCTGATTCTATTACATCTGAGGCAGTTCTCTTTGATGATTTCTTGTAAAATAGTATCTAGGCTCTTTTTTTCATCATAGTTTTCGGAAGAGTCAATAATCCTCAGATTATCTCTCCTAGATCTATTTCCAAGTCTGTCGTTTTTGCAAGTAGATAATTCATGGTTTTTCAGTTTGTCATTTTTGGTTTTGCTTGACTGATTCTTGCTGTCTCAATGAATCATTAGTTTCAATTTGTTCAGTTCTAATTTTTAAGAATTATTTTCTTCATTAGCTTTTTACTTCTTTCTGTATATGTCAATTGAGTTTTTGAATGTATTGTTTTGGTCTGTGGAATTTTTTCCATTTCACTAATTTTTTTTAGTGAATTATTTTCTTTTCAATTCACCGATCCTACTTTCTTTGCGTGTTCTTTGTCTTTTCAATTCCACAAATCCTACTTTCTAGTGAATTCTTTATTTTTCAATTCGTATTTCAGGAAATTGTTGCTCTCTTGTAAGGCTTCTCTTTCCTTTCCCCATTTATCTTCTAACTCTCTTTGAGACTTTTAATGGTCTCTTCTATGAGAGCATTATGTAAAGGAGGACAGTCTGATGCATTTTTGCTGTTTGAGGTCTCTTTAGGTTTGCTGACCTGCTCTTTTTCTGCATAGAAGCTGTCGATCATTCTTTTCATCTTTTTATTCATCATTTTTTATTCATGTTTTAAAGCCTTTAGGGTAGGTCTCCTAGGCAAGGGGGTTACCAGCTTCCTCTGCAGAGCAGGGAAAGATTTAAACCGATTTCCGGCTCCGGAGGTAATGGGAGTGCTCTGGTAGAGAGTTTTCCCTTCCCCAACAGGAAGTGGATTCAGCACTGGCCGAGCTATCAAACTGCTTAGTAGGGCTGAGTGGGTTAGCGATTGCCCTCGGCTAGAGACTAAGGGGTGAAAGTGTCACTGCCCCAGGCCGGAGCCTCTTGTGGGACTGTGAGTATTAGCAGCTGACCGCAGACCGCCTGGAACTCTGCCCCAGCGTCTCTGCCTGATGCAAATCGGCCCTGGATAAGCTCTATGGCCCCAAGCCGAGCTCCCCACTGTGCAGATTGGAGGCTAACCCGGGCTGCGTCCTCCCGCTGTGCAGGATCACAACTGCCCCAAGGAGAAGCCCCGTACTGTGGGTTGGGGCTGCGGGCTTGTGCCGAGATCTGTGCCCTCACCCTGGGCCTGAGACTCTCCTCGGAACCCAACCTCTCTCCCTGTCTGCGCCAATCTCTCCCCTGTCCCCGGAACCAACCTTTTTTGGCGAGACTGCAGATTTTCTTCGGCCGGTGAGTTGTTCTACTTCTTATCTTTACGAATTGTAGCAGTCAAGACTATTTTTGAGGCTCGATATAATATTGATAAAGAGGGTAAGAGAAGAGCTTAGAAAGTCGCGTGTGTCTTCTCCGCCATCTTGGCTCCGCCCCCACAATTTTCAAAAATAAGTTTACATTCTTCAAATTAAGAACCCCTTGTATAGACTATCAGATTAAAGTTAGTTATCTCTACAGATTTTTCATTCAATTCAATCAATGCATCATTTGACTTGAGTAGGTCATTTCCCTTAAGAAATCCCTTTTCTCCTAATTACTTTCCTTAATAATGTGTAAATACTCTTGTTGAGTACTACTTTTTCTCTGCTTCCATAACACTTACATTTACTATTTAGTAACTGTAAATTCCATGAGGGCTGGGACAATGTCTTAAAACTTTTTTTTTTTATTTTCTGCATTGACTAACACAGTGTTTTGCACAGAGTAGTTACTACTATGTTGAACAGAAAGTAACATCACATAATTTGGTATTAAATCTATTCTATTTCTTCTTCGCTATTTGCTGTTCTC
Source organism: Sarcophilus harrisii (assembly GCF_902635505.1). Taxonomy (NCBI): domain Eukaryota; kingdom Metazoa; phylum Chordata; class Mammalia; order Dasyuromorphia; family Dasyuridae; genus Sarcophilus; species Sarcophilus harrisii. The sequence goes on along the minus strand of NC_045431.1, from coordinate 106,186,378 downwards.
TTCCTGTTTTGTCAACAAGACCCTAAATTTACTACCTGGGGTTAGAAATCAGGTTTTATTCACCTGGACTAATTTGAATTTAATTATGTTAATTTAATTGATGTAATCAATTAAAAAAAAATAATTTATTTAATATTTTCCTCAAGTACATTTAAACAAACAAAAAAAAAACTACATGTGTTTTTAAAACTTTTGAATTCTATGTTCTCTTCCTTATTCCCAGCTACAATTAAGAAACCACATATAAAATTAAATGCAAAACATTTCTATAAAAGAGAAGTTGTGAAAGAAAACATAGATCTCCTACTGTAATAAACATAAAAACCTTCAAAAAATTTGTTGAAGAGAGAGAGAGAGAGAGAGAGAGAGAGAGAGAGAGAGAAAATGCTTCAACTTCTATTCAGACACAATCAATTACTAATCAGGGTATGGATAAGATTTTTCTTCATAAATCTTTCAGAATAGTTGTAGATTTGTATTACTGGAAAAAGCAAAGTCATTTATAGCTACTTGTTGGAATCTTTACAAATTGTTAAGCCATTAGAGTTGATAAAGACAATAATTATCTAATTTAGCAAGGTTCAATATGATTGATTTGATCTTAGAAGGAGATATTTTGGGCCAGAACTTGAAACAAGGTACTAAGGACAACTGATAGAAACAATGCTTGTGTTCACACCTTTAGAGAGCTCATAGAAGCAAGAAATATTTAAGTACTCATTGGAGTTCACATGTTTGGGAGATTTCAGGGTTTAGAAAGAGATATCTGAATTCACACCTCCCTTAATCCCTGCCTCCAGAAGGCGGAGTCAGCCTTTTACACTCAGCATAAATAGAGCTTCAGTGAGCCACTTGACAATCTTACTTCAGAACATTGATTGAAATCGGAGAAGAGCACTCTGGGAGGAAGCCCACAAGCCCTCTCTCAGAGGCAAGAGAGATTTTCATCTTCCACCTTGGTGCTGGCTGGAGGCTGAAGAAAGCAGAGGCAGGAGCAAAGGACAAAGCTGCAAGAGCTCTTAGAACCAAGCAGAAAGATAGGCCTCTAAGAAAACTAACCGGGCTATATTGAAGGACACAATAAGAGATCTGAACTTTTATCAGCTGGCTGCGATTTTGGGTGATTATTTACTTGTAACTGAAACTAAAGCTGCCTCCAGAAAACATCCCCAAGAAACCCTCTCCCCCAGAGAGAACCATCTTATTATCTTATTATATTTAAAGAAGAAAAAACACCAACATCTACCCATCCCAGAGCATTGCTATTACTTTGTATACAATACATTCCACTTTGCCTGACTTTAAGGAGGATTTCCCAGGATTTCTTTTTTCTTTTTTTTTTCTTTTTTTTTTTTTTTCTGAGAGCATCTTGCTTATCATTTCCTACAGAACAATATTCAATACTATTCTATCACCAACACAAACCATTGTGTTTTTTTTTTTTTTTTTTTGCTTTTCTTTATTGAGGCACTTGAGGTTAAGTGTCTTGCCCAGGGTCACAGAAAGTGGCCAGACACAGTGTCTGAGATCAGATTTGAACTCAGGTCCTCCTGACTTCAGGGCTGGTGCTCTATTCACTACAACACCTAAAAGTCCCCAAACCATAGTTTATTGAGCCATTCCCCAACTGATGGGCATCCCCTCAATTTCCAATTTTATTTGCCCTGAGAAGAGAGCTGCTATAAATGTGTTTTGTACATATAAGATCATTTTCCTTTTTTTCTGAATCTATTTTGGTAGTCATGCTTAGTAATGGTATTGTTTGATCAAAGGATATGCATGAGTTTATAGTCTTTTGGGCCTAGATTATATCTTTTGATCATTTATCAATTGGGCCATGGCTTTTATTTATTTATTTTTTTATAAATTTCAACCAGTTCCCTGTGTGTTTGAGAAATGAAGCTTTATCAGAGAAAATTTGCTTCAATTTTTTTTCTTTTACAATTTATATTACTAACTATATTTCCTCCCATTTATTCTTACCCCTCACTCTGTCCATTGTCATTCTCCTTCTGATTGTCATAATAATGAGAAAATTCTTATGAGTCACAAGTATTATCATCATTCCTTTCATGTGGGAATATAAGCAGATAAACCTTATTAAGTCCCTTATGTTGTCATTTTACTTATTACCTCCTTATGCTTCTCCAGAATCATGTATTTGAAAATCAAAATTTTTATTCAGCTCTGCTCCTTTCATCACAAAGACTTGAAAATCTTCTATTTCATTGAATGACTACCTTTTCCTCTGAAGCATTATACTCAGTTTTGCTGGCTAGGTGATTCTTGATTGTAATACTAGCTCCATTGCTCTCCAGAATATTGTATAACCAAGTTCTCTGGTTCTTTAATGTAGAAGCTGTTAAATCTTGTGTTATCTTGAATTTGGCTTTACTATACTTGAAGTGTTTCTTTCAGGATGCTTGCAATATTTTCTCCTTGACTTGGGAGTTCCAGAATTTGCCCATAATATCCCTGGGAATGTTCATTTTGGGGTCTTTTTCAGGAGATGATCAGTGGATTCTTTGAATTTCTTTTTACCCACTGGTTCTTGAATATCAGGACAGTTTTCCTTGATAATTACTTGGAGGATGATATCCAAGCTTTTTTTTTTTTTTTTTTTTTTTTTCAGGTAGGCCAATAATTGTTTTTTTTTTTTTTTTATTTATTTTTTTTATTATAACTTTTTACTGACAGAGCCCATGCCTGGGTAATTTTTTTTTTTTTTTTTACAACATTATCCCTTGCACTCACTTCTGTTCCGACTTTTCCCTCCCTCCCTTCACCCCCTCCCTCAGAAGGCAAGCAGTCCTATAAAAGTTAAATATTACACCAATAATTTTTAAATTCTCTCCTGGATGTATTTTCCAAGGTCACTTGTTTTTTCCAATAAGATATTTCACATTTTCCTGATATTTTTTCCATTTGTTTTGGTTTTCTTTATGTTGTATTGATTTCTCATAAAGTCATTAGCTTTCATTTGCTGAATTACATTTTTTTCAGGAATTATTTTTTTTCTATGAGCTTGTTGTACCTCCTTTCCCAACTCACCAACTTTGTTTTTCAAGGCATTCTTTTCTTCGTCAGCTTTTTGCATTTCTTTTTGCACCGCCCTCAATTTTCCTCTATCTCTTTTACTTGATTTTCAAAATCCATTTTGAGCACTTCTATGACCTGAGCCCAATTATTATTTTTCTTGGAGGCTCTGGATGTAGGAATTTTAACTTTGTTATCATCTTCTGAGTAGATATTTTGATTTTCCTTGTTACCATATTGCCACCATAGAAATTTTTGTGTTGTTTGATTATTTTCCTTGCTATTACTCTTCTTTCAACTTTTTTGTTAAAATAGGGCTCTGTTTCCAGGCTTAAGGGTGTACCTTCTCAAGCTTCAAGAGTTTTCATCAACTGTTTTCAGAGATCCTTTTAGGAATCTGACCACAAGCACTCTTTTCTGTCCTGTAATTTTTAGGAGTGGTCCCACTCCATTGTAGTTGTAAGATCTAGTGTAGTAAAGCAACAGAGTCCTGCTTTGCTGATGCTAGGGCTGTTGGGGTTGGGGCCGGGCCTGTGCTGGCATGGCTTGTACTAGAACTGCACAGTGGACTTCCACTCACTCAGTTGCCATAGATCCTCCCTGTTGACCATCTGAGTCCTCCCTGGTGTCCTCCAGCCAAGAAGTCTAGAATCCTCCAGCACTGCTGCTGATTCAGAGATCCTACCTTACTAAAGCTGGGGCTAGGGCAGGGCAGGATCTGGGGCTCAGCTGGGCCTGAGCTAGCATGGTCTGCCTTGGAATTGTGTGCTGGGTTACCATCCTGATTTCACAGACCTTTTCTGCTGACATTCTGGGTCCTATTTTATGTCTCAGGACTGAGACATCTGGAAACTACCAGTTGATTCAGAGATTGGGTTGAGGGGCTGAGTCTGGGTCTGTGGTAGTACTGTCTACAACTGGACTGCAAGATGGCCTACCATCTTGGTATCACAGAATTTTTCTGTGTACTTCTATGTTTCTTCAGCTGAAAAATGTTCTACTCTGTCTTTTTTGGATGTTCTGATGCTCTAAAATTTGTTTAGAGTCATTATTTCAAGGAATTTGGAGCAGTTTGGGGGAGAAGTTGGGTGAGTCCTTCCCTTCACTCTGCCATCTTGGCTCCACTTCCTTCAGTTTTCCACTTGATGCAGTTTATAAATATTGAAACATAAGAAATTGGTGATCATAGAGAATGGGCCTGGTGTTTCTACACCCAGGGGAAAACATCACTTCTGGTAGAAAGGAAAACGTCAGTGATAATAAGTGGTCTATGGTATGTCAGCACATAGTCTATGCAATCAAATACTGACGACAAGAAAAAAAATCACTCTTAGGGAAGGAGTTCTGTCAAAACC